>NC_073746.1:165342324-165462324 GCF_029784135.1 Toxorhynchites rutilus septentrionalis
TTAAACGAAGTCTGAAAATGTTAATTTGGAAAAAATATAATTCAAAAACAAAAAAAAATACCTCTCTGATTTTTGGATATATTATGTAAAAATACTCAGCTTTCAAGGAAAAATATAAAAAAATATTGAGCCCTTGGTCCCGAGATCATGACAACTATAAAAAATAAATACAATTGATAACAATAAAAACAAAATTCAAATTTTCTGCAATTGTAGTATTTCTACAAAAAAGACTAGCTAAGTGGCTTCAATTTGATATGGTGATCATCTGAATCGCTCTAGTGATTCAAAAGTTTTGCGAGAAAAAACAAAACTACCGCGAAAGTCTGAGAACCACTGTATCGGTTTGGCATGGAATGGCTGTATACAGAGGTGCCTTGAAGATACCTGACTTCAGGTACAATTTAGGCATAACGTAAACAAGTTAATCATTTTTGTACCCAAGACGTCCGGTTGCATCAACGAGGCGTATTTATGTTGTTGGGATTTCAATTCTACTTTGAAAACTGTTCGTGTTTTTACTGTGTAACACGAATAATATGTTAAAAGATTGTATGAAGATAAAAAAAAAGATTTTGTAATATCGCTACGTTTTGTATCAACCCACATGTCTTTAAATGTTTTTCAACGTAACTCCTAAACATATATTTTCATCATAATAATGTATTTGGAAAAGTTGTTGGAAATTATAAGCAAATTCATAAAATTTTATGACCATGACGGTATAACACGACAAACATATTAAAAGGGCCTTCTTCTTCTTCTTAAATGGCACTAACGTTCCTAGAGGAACTTCGCCGTCTCAACGTAGTGTTACTTGCGTCATTTTTATTAGTACTTAGTTGAGATTTCTATGCCAAATAACACGCCTTGAATGCATTCTGAGTGGCAAGCTCTAGAATACGCGTGACCACAGTGCAGGTCGGAGGAAATTTCTTTTTTTTTATCTCATTTATTTATTTATCAGGCTCATTAGCATTTTATCTGTAACAGAGCCGGGTTTTTATCGTGTACATGTACGTATGTTTATGTTTCTATAAATTGTAAATTACACAGTAGAAGTAGTAGTCATTTAGGCGTAAGGGTATTCTATCTGTTCTTCCATTGTTCAGCAGACCGGACAGCGGAGACAGTTGATATTGATCATTGTTGGGTTATTTATAGAACAGCAGCCCGATGTTTCTTGCAGAGCAGAGCAGTTGTATGGATGAATCGATCTTTGTTCCACCGTGGATCGATCTCCATAGCTGATGATGGTTGCGTGGACGTAATTATTCTATAACAACACAAAGATGGTCAATTGAGGGCCCTGAGTGTGAACTAACGATCGATCGCTTAGTAAGCGAACGCGTAACCAAGTGGCTACGAAGACCCCCTGGAAATTTCTTTGACGGAAAATTCTCTCGACCAGAACGGAAATCGAACCCGTACCCCCGGCATGTCAGGTGTGACGCTAACCACTCGGCCACGGGAGCACAATTAAAAAAGCCTATTTACGATAAAACAAAGCAATAAATTTGATTACGATCGACATTGGTTTTCTCCTATATGATCTAATTATAAGAAACAACAACGTTATGTTTTCGAACTGCAGGGGAGCTCTAAAAGTTCCTAACGTTTGCATTAAAAAAATGGACTTTTTTCGGATGGTGATAAAAAAAAACTAAGACAGATAATTGGGTTTGATAAATTTGCTTAGGAAGGTATTTATATTAGCTTACTTGCAAAAAAAATTCTACGCCCTTGCGAGCAGTTAGCCGGAAACATTCTCCATGGCGGACGTAAAAATGCGTGTCGGCATGTTTTTGAGTTCTTTCTTTGTTTTATTTATCAATTCCTTCTTAGTTTTCGCAACAAAATTGTTGGAGTAGATCTTACGCTTCAGGTTTGACCTGAAATTTCCGACGCCAGATTCAGCCAGAACAGCGCGTCTTCGCCCTTATGGTTTTTCTTGATGAACGACGCAACTTCCGGCAGGCACTTCGTTCTATAAATTTCCCCGTTCAAGGCCAGTCCGGAGCTAAAGAAGAGCGGCTTAGATATCCACTTCTCGCTGATTGTCAGCCACAACAGTACCTTCTTGGGGAACTTGGTGTGTGAAATAAGCTTCACTTCGGTGCTCACTTCCTTCGTGGGGGAAGTGAATTACGAAGTGCCCTGCCAGCCGATGCCATCCAGGGTGAGATAGGTCTCGTCGTCCATCACCACCGCCACGTCGCGATTCGCCGGGAAAATCGATTTGACCATCCTATTCAGTCGCTGCCGCTGCGTCATTGCCTGCAGCTCCGAGACCAGTGGACGGGTCTTCCGCTTCCTGATATGTATGTCCATGTTCGCCAGGCACTTTTTCACTGTTTTGCTGGTTGCACCGACCTCCCGGTCAAGCGCACCCAGCGATGTAGCCACTTTTCTCTCGATCTTCCTCTTCAGCATCCTTTGGAGCTTCTTGTTGCTCAGGGTCGTCGACCGTCCGGAACCGGGCTTTCTTTCGATGCTCTGATTGTTGTCCAATAGTGCCAAGATGTTGTAGATGCCGGAACGAGCATATTCGGCGTCCACAAAGTGCCGCACGATGTCTGTTTCCGACGCGGCGGGGTATCGTTCTTTGGACGCGCACACTTCTGAACGGAGTAGTTACACTGTTTTCACCATCACGGTTAGCGTTCGACTGAAAGAGCTGTCAATTTTGTTTTGTATTGACTCATGGGTTACTAGGATTGAAGCTGCATGGGTAGTTTTGTCAGTGCGTGTGAAGGTAAACCCATGAAAAATCGGCAATTTTTGACCATTTTTTTGACGTAGGACTACGTCTTTCATTTTTATACCGGGGTGTAAAATCAAAGTTTCGAAAACGAAAGCGTTACGCCGGAGACCGAGATTTTGAGCGTTAATTTCTCCCAAAAAACTGAATGAAATGGTTTGTTAAACAGCAGCTGCCACACACACATATACACGCGCGCAACTCTTTTCGTTTGCTGATTATCGAGAAGAATCCGGAAAGAAGTGATCGTTGCTGAAAAATAATCTGCCAGTTCCCCTTGGTATTGAAAATTACATTCAAGCGAAAGAGTTTATTCTTGTTTTTTTTATTCATATTATACTGCGATCAATTGCATTTCGTTTTGTGATTTTTCAAACAAGTGCAACTAACAGGAAAGTTTCTGAAGATTATTCTTCCCCATCAGTAGAATATATTCGTATCCAATATTATATGTATAAAACATTGTGCCTCCAACGCTCTCGTTTTCCTTCAAAGTCCCTTAAATATTCATTTATTCATTCATTCAAAATTGATTCAGATGCAACTAAAAACAAATGATCACTAAATCAACGATAGTCCTACGTCACCCTTTCGGTTATACCACAGATATAACCCACTTCCTGTTTTTATGCAAACGTTAGCTACGGTGTTGGCAACACATGCTTCAACGCACCTTCCAATTTCAGCACAGCTTGATCAACACATACATACAGTGACAAGTTGATCGACATGTAAGTGCGATGGGAGGAACTATAACACAGAAAACAATTGAAACCAACGTTCTCAGCGCGGTCTCTAGAAATTTTATTATTATTGTCTACTTATATTTTATTGAACTTGAATTCAAAAGTCAAAAGCATCCAGTATTGGTAAGAGATTGAAAATATGTATAGAAAATCTAAATTAGGGCTTACACTACCTAAACTAGGACTGAGACTTATTACACAACAATAACTATGGCTATGACTACGGACTAGGGATACAACTATCTAGACTAGAACTAGAACTTATAACTGTCTTAACCAGAATCTACAATTAGATATACCGACGACACTATGCTTAGAATACCATGAACTATAAAAAGGGAGACTAGACGTAAGTTCTAAACCTATTGTTTACCTTTCAAGCTATGAACAAAAAGTATTGAATAGAATGTTCATTCCATAGGACAATCATTAAAAAAACGAACATATAACTCTGTAACGTTCCTGACCCTGACCAGCCATTAACGTCGAGGGAGGCTGTTAGGGTACAAAGGTCCGGCTAGAGATCTTCAGGGTGGACTATTAACGGGTCTCAAACACCCTCTTCCATGCGGTCTTTAAGGTATGTAATTCCTACTCACATTGAGGCAACTTGAAGGAGGGAAGGACGACATTTCGGGTTTTATGGGTTTCATGTAACTTTTATTTTATTTTAAAATAGCTGACCCGAAGAACTTCGTCCCGCCCAAAATAGATTTTTTGAATTGAATACTTTCAAACATCCACGTTTTTTTACTATGTGAACGTTAGTGAGTCCAATCACTGAACTCTTCATTGATTGATTACCCTTTGACCCTTTACAATTTCCTTTTACTATAAATTGTCTAGTAATTCTACAAAAAATCGTCCTTATAATATAAAATTATTTTCAGACACAATTCTCGTTCAAGATTCTGTAAGCATTTGGAAATAACATGTTTCTCCGTTGCATGGAATACATGTTTGATACAGAGAATATTACAAAATAAAGACAGCTCAAATCGGACCATTCGTTCCTCGGGTCTAGGGCACACCAGCGCAAACATCGAATGGACTAACAACGCTTTTTATGATGTAATTTTCGAACATGTGGGAATTCAATTTTCCGAATTTTCCGACCTTCCTTCAGAGTTTTCCGAAAATTTTCCGACTTTTCTCTCCACTATATTGATCTACGGGAAGAGACGAATACAACAAAATAAAGAAGGCTAAAAACGGACCATCTCTCCTTCGGGTTTTCCGCTTACCCTCAGATTTTGCCTTACATTTTTATTTATATACTAGCTAACCCGGCAAACTTCGTCCCGCCCATTTACTTGATTAATTCTCAAGTAATGCAGAAATTTGTGTTTTATTTGTATGGCAGCCACCCCTAAGAGAGGGGGGAGTGGTATCTAACCACCATAGAAACATTCATTGCACCCTAAAGTTTCCATATGCCTAATTTGGTTTAATTTGCTTGATTAATTCTCGGGTAATGCAAAAATTTGTGTTTCATTTGTACGGCAGCCCCCTCTAAGAGAGGGGGAAGGAGTATATTAACACCATAGAAACATTTATTGCATCCTAAAACCTCCACATGCCAAATTTGGTTTCATTTGCTTGATTAATTCTCGAGTAATGCAGAAATTTGTGTTTCATTTGTATGGCAGCCCCCCCTTTGAGTGGGGGAAGGACTGTCTAACCATCATAGAAACATTTATTGCACCCTAAAACTTTCACATGCCAACTTTGGTTTCGTTTGCTTGGTTAATTTCCGAGTAATGCAGAAATTTGTGTTTCATTTGTATGGCAGCCCCCCCTTAGAGAGGGGGGAGGGGTCTCAAAATATCACGAAAACCTTCCCCGGCCCCAAAAACCCCTACATACCAATTTTCATGTCGATCGGTTCAGTAGTTTCCGAGTCTATAAGAATCAGACAGACAGACAGACATCACTCCATTTTTATATATATAGATAAGATAGATAGATATAAGATATGGTAATGCGTAATTTCGCCTAAAAATTCATTTCCACTTACGCACAAAGATCAATTTCGATAGCGCAAACATCGAATGGACTAACAACGTTTATTATGATGTAATTTTCGAACATGTGGGGATTCAGTTTTCCGAATTTTCTGACCTTCCTTCAGAGTTTCCCGAAAAATTTCCGGGATTTCTCTCCGCTATATTGATCTACGGGAATAGACGAATACAACAAAATAAAGAAGGCTAAAATCGGACCATCCCTTCTTCGGGTTTTCGCTTACCAACAGATTTTGCCTTACATTTTTATTTATATAGATTACTCACGGCTCCTTTATATAGATTGTTGCGGCTCCAAAACGCTGTGGGAAATTCGGGGTAATGGAACTGCGTCCTGGAATTCGACTAGGTTTGATCGAGTGGGAAACTCTTCCATCATAAGCTCGGGTAACACTTCCACTACTCGCACTCGCACGTCACACGGAAACGGACATTCGCTTTTTCCCGTTGCGTCGATTTTCTCAAATTTTTCGCGCGCGGTGTTATTGTCACCATTCACGGCTCCTCACAAAAGTGCTTTTATTTCCAACTTCCTCTCTCTCGTACCTCGAAACTTTTTCTCCCTTTACCACTTCTTTGTCATCCTCTTTTTTTTTCATCAGTAGGATTCGCATTTCTGATCCACTTGAATGACTTAAAAACGGAACATTTAACTTCTCCGTCGACGTTAAGATGGCGCTAGTCGCTGTCTGTTCTTGGGATTAGCAGAACGTTACAACTCTTAGACATTTTATCTATTGAATAAAGTGATTATCATACCACTTCATTGAGCCGGAAAAGAATTACAAACGCTCAAAAGTGGAATCGATTCCTCCTACGAAATACCAAACACAAATCGATACATCGTTTTTCGCCAAAATCACTATTCAGTCCGGTGGCAAAATAGAAGTGGGATTGGGAGACTTTGCAATCACTACTAAATGAATTTCCGAGCGAGCACCGGCTTATATATTGATGAGTGTGATTTCAACAACCTGTTTTCAAAGCAATTACTTTGTACTTTTTAAGCTGTTTAAACAAGTTTCTAGGTCAATAATCAACATCTTGGAAATTTAGTTTTCCGATTGAAGTGATTATCATACCACTCCGTTCAGCCGGCAAAGAGGTATAAACGTTCAAAACCATGCACTCCAAATGTAACGCTCTCGTTTTCGAAACTTATATCCCGGTACATAAATGAAAGACGTAGTCCTACGTCAAAACGTGATCTGTCTTCCGATTTGACAGCCTTACTGAAAAATGTAGTCGTATATGAAAAATACACTGTGCTTCGCTACGTGATCTTAAATTTTCAGATAAATCAACTGCGTTTTTAGATTCAAAACAGGATTCAAAATAACGGCTTTATCGACACGACATCAGGATTCAAAATGAGGTCAAATTATTTCCATTAAGTATTATGTGTTTTGACGTATTAATTGATTAAAATAGATATGTTTCATTGATTTTTGATTTAAAGTTTCGACGACCAGTGCTAATGTTTTTCCATACCATTCGCATCTTTAATATGTTCACTGTTTACCAAGCGAGTTTGAACGAGTTTCTATTCTACGTAGTCCTTTCTCGAACATTGCGAAGAGTATGCGAAGTCTTCGTGCGATGATCTGTTCTCTCAAATCATTCCACCCTAGTGAAGAGAAATTAACCATTTTGTTTTGGAAGGATATTTATCGGGTATATACAAGATTCTTGCTTTACTGGACAAAGGAGAATTTATCAAAAGGAAACAATGAAAGGATAGTCTTATGATGGTATCGAACACCAATTAACAACAAAAACCGAGAAGAATAGCCGAAGACAAAATGGCGAAGTTTTACAGTCATTTGAGACAACCGGACAAATGGTAAAAACATATTTGCAGAGTATGGACATTGTCATGAGGACGCGCAAATTCAAAAAAGAAGTGTCAAATCAGCAGGAAGATTATTGTGGGGATTTTTTCAGCCAAGCGAAACGTGAAGACGGTGACGAATGATGAGACATATTTGACTCTGGGATGGATGTGGTTATTCTATTTATCCCTACGAACCTGTAGATGACAGTTTGGAATGGAAAAGGTTTCCCAAAAAGAATCGTTTGTGGCATGCCATTAGCGACAAAGAGGTGTCTAACCCAACGATCTTCCCTTCAGGTTAACACGAAAATTTACAGTAACCAAAGTTCGTTTTAAGTCGCTAAGTTTATAGGAAAGTTTCATGCACATGACAATATCGTGTTTTGGTTTAGCCTCAGCAGCAACATACAATCAAATATTGCTGGGCTATCCTGAGGATTCAGAAATGTAAAAATGTATCTCCGATGGCTTGAATTGTAGAACGATTAGAATTTAATGATCGTATATTGTACAATACAGCCAGTAACGGAAGGTAAATGTTTGTAAGGAATAACACTTATAAAAAAAACTGATTACGGTTTTTTCCTAGCTCACATTGAGAATAGTCTACTGATATGAATCATACGCTCTTAAATAGAGAATGGATATATACTCTCCTTCTCACGTGGATAGTTTTTGTTTAAGCCTTCGTGAGTAGTCGCTTGACCCCTACAAGCAGTGGAGGATAGGCATTTCATACATTTACATATTCAAGATTGTTGATTTCCCTAGAAAGGTGTCTACATTCACCATACCCAATTTGTAATTTACAAATTATTGAAAATGCTTTAATTTAGGTGAAGGTTCAGGTTAAGGTCTAGGTCCATTTCCATTATTGTATCAGATGTTTCACATCACTGTGAAACTGGGAATATTGTACATGCAAAATGGCGCAAACGTTCCGGTTCTCCCCCAACAAAATAAACAAGCATTCAATTCTGGATGTTCTGTTCCAACCGAGGGTGTGGGCGGCATGCATTTATTTACAAACCAGCTAGGTAAACAACAACACAACAAAAACTTTGCTCACTTTTACGAGTTTCATCTCGTCGAGGGTATTGCGTATGTCAAATAAGTCTGTGAACTGCCAACACCATCCTCCCACTGCACTCGCATTCGGCATCATCTTCCCAGCCGGTCGGGCCCAAGATATACCCACACCCACGCATACACATACGAACGTTCGCGCGAAGAGGAAGCTCGATAATTGGACGAGTTTTCCAGCAATTTACTCGCCTTCTGCGTCTTGTGACCGTCTGACCGTACATTGTTTGGGGTTCGGGAAAAGCCAAGGGAACGTGGCGCACCCCGCCCCCTCTCAAGTGGGCCAAGGAAAACCGGCGCAACGAGAATCAGTTACGCTACTATTCGGCCATCATCAGATCATTGGAAGAAGACTCTCGGAGGAAAAATTTTCTCGTTTTTCATTGCCCAGCTTTTTGCGGCGGCCATTTCGGCCCCGGTATTGGCGTTCCTCAGTGAGTGTGGCCGAGTGTGGATTTTATATCATTTTATGTGCTTATTTTACGCATCGTTGGTGGTGAATTGATTTCAGATTAGCAGCAGCGGTGGTTTTGGTTTATTTTTTTGTTATTATTGCGCCTTAAATACGTCGATCGGAACGTGAACAGAAACGTGTGCTGGTTGGATTCGTTACTCTTGCTTTGTTATTTTTGCGAAAATTGAACGAGAGCAGCCTAAGCATCCCAGCAGCAGCCGGCCATCGCTCTGGTAGTCTGCCAGTCGAGATCTAAATGAGAGGTGAGAGATTGCTTCTTTTTCGATTCATCCACAGATGATTGATCGGAAGATCGGATGGAAAGGAAGAATTCGGAAATATTTATTATGAATGAGTTGTTCATATATTATATCGTGTGCAGTGGAATCGGTCGTTAATTTTGCTCGGGAAAACGAAATTGGATTTTGTGCCTCATTGTAGGAAAAGTGATATATGCGAATGTTGATCGTAATAACAGATTTTGAAGATTATTAGTTCAACATCGAACTATGGGAATTTTGAATATTCGTCAGTTTTATGGTAAGTGATGAATTATGAGGTCATATCATTTCAATCTAATACCGAGTTGTGTCAATGAAAAAAATTTAAAAAAAGATAAAATGTCATTGTAAATACATCATTGAAATCATCACTTTTTCAGGGTGTTTCAATAAGAGAAGTAGGTTTTTTTTATAAAACGAACAATTCTTGAAATTTGTTTTTAAAGTGTGATAAAGTGTGAAATCTCCGGAATGCCCGCTTCGTTCTGAAGCTACTTTCTTATGAAATGGATACGCAAAATGGATGCATTTGGTGTGATGGTCAGCAAAAGGCAATACAAGAACACATCCAGGAAAAATGCATCAATCGATGGTTATGATTTTTTTTTGCCCAAAATGCAAGCATTAGTTCTGGTCGATATGTAGTTTCAACAAGACGGAACAAGGTCTCAAATCGAGACAATGAACCAATTGAGAGGCGGGTTTGGCGTACAGTTAATCTTTCGATGTGATGCTGTAAATTGGCCGGCTTGATAGATTGTGATTCGACACATCTAGTCTAGTTTCTGTGGGGTTACGAAAAGTCTCTCGTCTACATGGATAAACCAGCAAAGCATTGAAAGACAACAGTACACTAGTTATAGGTGAGATTCCGTCCGAAATGCTAAAAAAATGATGCTAAATTGGACCTTTTCATGGATCACTTTAAGCGTAGACAGGATATAAAATAAAATAATCTTTTTGCATTTTTTGCGTGTTTTATTTTAAAATTTAATTTTGCTTTTGAATTTTTACTGATAAATTTAAAAATAAGTGTTTAATGCTCTGTTGCAAAGTTTAGAAAGTCAAGATTTTGGGCAAGGGTCTATGTTGAACTCCAGAATCCGGTAGAAACAATTAATAGCAAGTTTCCCTGACAACAATTAGTCAGTTTGAATCCTTCACTAACTAGAACACTAGAAAAGAAGCATAAGAAGATTACTTTCCATCATGACAATGCTCCGTCGCATACAACATAATCGATTTACGAAGTAATCTTTTGAAGCAATCAGCAGAGAAATTCTACTCCATGTGATTTGCTCACCAGACATCACACCTCCCGTTAACCAGAGAAGGAAAGGGTGTCATACCATCTTAAAAACATTTATTGTACTGTAAAATCCTCACACTCCAATTTTGGTTCCATTTGTTTGATTAGTTCTCGAGTTATGCAAAAATTTGAGTTTCATTTGTATGGCGGCCCCTTCCCCCTTCGATAGGGGGAGGAGTGTCGAACCACCTTAGAAACATTTACTGTTTTCTAAAACCCTCAAATCTCTAGAGAGGAAGGAGGAATAACGAACCACCACAGAAACATTTACTGCTCCATATGCCAAATTTGGTTCCATTTGTTTGATTAGTTCTCGAGTTACGCATAAATTTGTGTTTCATTTGTATGGCAGCCCCCCTTTAGAGAGCGGTGAGGAGTGTCGAACCACCATAGTAACATTTCATACCCCCTAAAACTTCCACATGCCAAATTTGGTTCCGTTTGCTTGATTAATTCTCGAGCTATGCAAAGTTACGTTTCGTGCCTCCTAAAACCTCCACATGCTTAATTAGGCTCCATTTGACAAATTTTCATGGCGTTCGGTTCAGTAATTTTATTTAAAGTTCATAAGGATCAGAAAAACAGATAGAAATCCATTTTTATATATAGGGGAAATGCGGTCAAAATGAACACCCTAAGGAATATTTTCTGCGTCCTCATACCGCTACAATCTCCGTTCTTCGAAGAATATTATAGCTCAACTAATTGTTGTTTAAGATATCAAACGGGTTTTATTATAAAAAATAAAAATAATACATATTTCTTTAAAAGAAAAAAAGTTGTAATATCAAGTATTTTTAGTGTGCGGTTAAAATTATGGTAAAATGAACACCTGTACATATAATATTAAATAAGTTAGAATTATACGTTGTTTCATGTTCAAATTTGTTTGAATCATTATTGAGAAAGTAGGTACATCCATGAAATAACCTGGGCCTATTCACCTAGAGGAGTAATTCGAATTTTCTCATACGTACAAAAACGTAGTAAGAAATACATAAAGCTTCACATATTGAGGTTTGGTTTGTTTGGGGTGGCATATTTTCTCAGGGTCAACGCCACAGAAGGAACACCTTGAAGGGCCACATGTGATAAGGTATATCAGCTCCAGAAAACATAACATTGTCAGTCGTTATCCGGTGGTGGCTCATTTTGCGCCAAACAACAAAGTAATTTCGAATTCGAATTAATCGCTGAAATCAAACAAAATGTCTGTTCACCTCTAATCGAATATGTGAACAGTCGTCCAAACTGATAATTTGTCGAAGATATCAGGTCGAATAACTTAAATTTCACGGGAAATTCCTTAAATACGATACGCGTAAAATTACATCCGAATGGCTACCGTGAGATAAATTTTTGTCTTATTTTTTTTTCTGCATTCGACAGTTTCATGCATAACCGGGTGTCTTGAACAGCTTCATATGTTCTAAGAATACGATAAATAAGAATTTTGGGTTGGTTTTTAGTTGAATTGGCGGGATTAGAGTACCGGTTCATTTTACCAAACCTGTTTATTTTAAGGTGAAGGTGGAAAGAAGCCATTGTAGAAGTATAGGTAAAACCACGTGTAAAAATGGGGTAATAGTGTTTATGAGAGAAGAGCAAAGTACACGTAAATAGATCAATTCACTTATCAGACTGTGTGACGCTTAATTGACGCGAGTCTTTGAATACATTTGAAAAAAAATAACAATTCAATACTAAAGTAAAATGTATGAACGATATTCTCCGATGAACAATTGCAAATATAAATATATATAGAAGGTGCATTTGCACAAGAAGTAAAATCCTGATTATACGCGAGCGTAACATGAGTAAATTTATAACACATGCGAATTGGGGCTGACGAGTTCTTCCGCATAGTAACTCGATGTTGATAATTCCTTAATATTTCCTTCGTTGATCGTATTGTTTTCACATATTAACATTGAAGAGCCTTAACCCTTCTCTTCGTTGGCCGAGGGATTTTGATTGAATGTAATACTTTTCCGTTCACTGTTCTTGAAAGCATAGGCAGCAGTGACTGTGTTCCGAGCTCTGCAATACAATTTGCTTAATCAATGTTAAAGTTGCTAAAACTTACATTAAATGTTAAACGTAAAAATAATAATTGTGTTGATATCAACACAATTTTATTCATGATGCTATGACTCATGAATAACATTTTATTGAGTGGTTTTTATAGCTGTTTCGATGATGTTGTCTGGTATCAGTGTCGAAAAAATAACGATGCTTTCACCATTACAAACAAAACCATTGCCGAAAATTGAAAAATGAAAATTTAACGTTCAGAGCACTTGCTCGAGTTTTCCGACGTTGTTCACTATACAATGCGACAGCAGATGAAAATTTAATATCTTGTGAGTAATCGATTAGAGTTTGGTTGATATTACTTGATGGGAAGTGTGCGAAAACGATCATTTTCTTCACACTGTTTCGCAAAATTATTGATTTTCGGGCGAGGAGTGAGGGAGGGAGATGACAGAAATGAGCGCCATTGTGGCAGCCATTTGTGGCTAGCTTCCACCTTCACCTGAAGTAATGATGGCCCATAAGTGATTTCTGGAGGATCAAGAATATTATATTACACAACATTATAAAATGACATGGGATCTTATAGTTATACATGGAAGATAGCTTTCTTTACTGATAATAAAACGTAGAGCGTAAGCCGTTGTATTTAAACCCCTTCACTCAATATGTGACCGAATTAAATCATACGCTAAGGGGTTATTATTTGCAATGTGTCGCTTATTTTGCTCTCTTACATTGCTCATATGTTGTTATGGCATATATATTATACACCAACTCGCCTCTCGCTTGAATAAATGCTGTACCAGTATGCTGCCCATGTTTGTATAGGAGACGTAAACGACAAAATGAACAAAATCGACTTTTTCGCTGTTTGGCATTCTACACAATGTAATACGTTTGCTCAACATGCAAAGAAACATTTTTTGTTCGAAAATATTTGAGCAATTTTGAAAAAACGTTTTCGAAAAATCACTGTTTGTCCGCATAACGGACGTAGTTCCATACAGCTTTCATACATCGTTCGAAAATGAACAATTGTCAGTATTATGTGCTATAAGCTAAGTCTACATTGAATCACATTCTTTGTAGAGTTCAAACATGTTTGTCACGATAGAGTCTTATTACTTAGTGTTTCCCAAAAAAAGTAATATAAGAAACCATTGAAGCGCTGCTCATATAATTACTATTTTCTGTACACGATGAACAAAGAGAAGCAATTGTGAGTTTTTAAAGCTATAATTATCTAAATTTCTGCATTTGAACCTTCAAGTAGATAATGAAACAATCATATCAGTAGTAAAATTGAAATAATATTGGTCCTTAGCATTATAATTTCTCGGATTCAACATTGAATTATTCCACATAATCAGCGCTTACTCATACCGTTGGAGTAAGTCACTACACCATCTTTATGCGATTGATCGTGATATCGGTAAATCATGTTGCTAAAATTGACAACATTGTAGATTGCCTTTACAAATCCAATTAATTGAAAAATCACGAACCTGCTGTTCTTATCACATATCCGAAAGAATTCTCCAGGAAAAATGTACTATCATAGACTCGCAACAAATCAAGAGCACATTTTCCAGACATTTCACTTACTTTTCTTCCAAACCTTTCCGATTTTATCCGATAACAACTGAAACTACCGACGAAGACGTTTTGACTATTATCGGAATTGTAAATACTAACGCTACAAACAGAGCAACCTGGTGATTACGTCTAGCTATGTGGGCAAATGTTCATTGAAACGATTTATTGTCCGCATAAATAGACGCAAGCGTTTTCCAAATGGAAACAATATGTTATAATCCGCAAAATCACCTAGGCCCTCTTTTTGCCGATAATATCCTTCAACTGGACAGATCATTTCATCGGAAATTTGCATGGTTATGCTTGTAGGCCTTGTACTTGTACACAAAAACTCTCCACCTAACGGTATGTAAGCCGACGCGACACATCAGTTTTTTGAGGCTTCGCCGGTTTTAGGAAGAAGAATTTTTTTTAAATATCAAAACTTCTATGTATGTATGTTTTGGCCACCGGCGATGAAACTAGAATCAAATTGAAGACGATATTACTTCTAAAGTCGCCTAGCTGTTATTTCTCTTCAATGCATCTTTCCTTGTTTGAACATGTTCTGAGAATTGTTGAATTTCTGAAAGAAAAACATGTTCCACGTCTGTTCAACATGGTAGCACATTAGTAATTGATGTTGACCAGAGTGAACCCAATGCTTATAGTGTAGCTTCCTTTTTCTTTCTTCCTTGGATAGAATGATACACGATGGTTATCTAGGATCGTTTTCGCAGTAATGTTGATGGTTTCAAATTGGTGCTATAGTTGTTCCTTTTAGTCGGCACAATATGAGGAGCACAAATTGTACCAATCAAAATGTAGGATTTAGTGCATTTGGATTTTTTTATAATTCGTTTATTTTTAAAGGCTCAGTCACATAAGTTTTAAGGAATCGAAATCTTAACTATATGTAAACAATTTTCCTTAATTCCTAGTAAGGTAGAGAACCGATTACACGCGTTCGACTCGAGTTTGAGAGGGTGACATACTTTCTTCAGGAAATGGAGAGGATATAAGGACATTGTAACAATGTTGATGATCACACTCAATTATTAAATCTATTCGTATATCTATTGTTTGTTTAAATTTTAACTTTTTCTACTGTTTATGCAAAGTGATAGACAAATCTTGGTATTTACAATTATTAAATTGTTTGTACCAAAAAAAACATAAGGTACTCATGGGACGCTAAATCAACTTGGAAGGTAATTTCAGTGAAAAATCCAATTAAGAATGAGTAGTCGATCGCGCATTTTGGTACGATAATCGTGAATAGAGCAGTCAAAGCGTAAAATATTTGTGTCGATTGATGATGGTACACATATTGCATCACACCCGATTGGGGGTAGTGGTTTGAGAGTTAGTGACAAGCAATGTGATCGGTTATGCACCGTTTTAGCGTAATATCTTACTTTGTCATTCATTGGGTATTTTGCATCTGCTGTATACAAGTTGTGTGACGTTGTGCGAAGGACGAACTTTGCTTTACCAAACGAGGTTATAGATTGTTGATACTAGGATTTTGATTTTTGTACATTTTTGACCTGTTATTGAGCTAAAAGCTAAAAAAAGTATAAACCAATGGACTTGAATGCCGTTGGATTGTGTTTTAACACAATGAAAACTGCATCAAACTAAACAACACAGACTGAACGAGAGACATTCGCCTAACTTGAGCATCTGAATTAATAAATTTACCTAAGTTTTCTATCACAAACGAGTCAATGATTGCACATCGTTTAGAAACAGGGCTGCCACCTTTAATTTTGTAAAAAAATTTTGAAAAAATCTGTATATCTGTATTTTTAGCTAAAAACACTGTATAAAAAATCTGTATCGAAAAGTTAAAGGAAAAAAATAAAAATAAAGGTTTAGTTTCACTTTGAACTTATTTTTCTTACTTATGGGTCGTGTCACTACAACAAAATAAAATAGCTATCTTAGCAATTGATACAAAAAACTTCCATCACGATTTTTGACCAAGTTATATCTGAGTCACTCAATTTTTGTCCCATAAGATTCGACTTGGTAGCTTGGGTTTGGTAGCTTGAGTAAATTTTGAGTGTTTATCAAGGCCGCAGTTATATTTCACGAGTTCAATATAGAAGTCACGACAAATCGATTTGAAGGTCAGCTTCCTAGCTGCATCCAATCCTTTTCCGGCTTCTTCTGTATCGATACCAACGTAAACAGGCTTCTTCACAAAGTCTTCAATATCCTTCACATCAAGGTCAGCATCAGCAAATTGTTGCACGTGACTTTCCAAACACAAGTTATCCAATATGATCAACAATAACATTCTAACATTTTAAAAACTTGTATTTTTGATTCCAATGAAAGTGTGTATTCCGTTTGGGTTGGAGGAAATGTGAGTTTTTCACAGCAATTGGGAATTTTTTGACTCAAGCGTAACTTTTGAAAAGGGCGTATCGATTTTAGTAAGAGGAATCTTTGATAATTTATATCTCAAAAACTATGAGTCGTACCGAAATAGTGTCTTAGAAAGAGTTATAGAGTATTGATGGTTGAATATGAAAAAAATGTACACTGAGAAAAAAATGAGTACTCTTTTTTTATTTACAAAATAAAAATTTAGTTTACAATATCCAAAATACATATTTTTTCATTTTTTTTTAATTTTTTCGTGACTTTATGACATGACTACATGACTTCTATTTTATATGAAAAAATAAAAAAAAAATAAAAAATATATATTTTGGTCATACATAACATGGAACGAAAAAAATAGTTTAAGGTCTTCAAATCGCCCAAGATTTCTCTTAACAACAGTCTCCAACGAAAGCCATTTCGTTGCATTGCGTTCATCATTTTTATAAATCATGGTATCTATGTATGCACTGTAATAAATTTAATACTTAAAATTGAATTTTAAAAAAAAACTGTGAACTCTGTATCTTTGCTTAAAATCTGTAATTCTGTATATACATACTGAAATTCTGTATCTGAAATTTGGCGGAAAATCTGTAAAATACAGAATATTTTGTATATGAGGCAACCCTGTTTAGAAATCAAATTATAACTCGAAAAGACATACAGGAAAAGGATGCATGCCAGCTTGAATTTCTTTCTCGTTGTATGCTCGTATGTTCACTGTGTGTATCCTAGAGAAATACGCAAACAGCGATTTTGGATCCTCTCTAGATACAGAATATGAATACAGGCCGGTCTCGATTATATACAATCGAATCCAAGAATATTTATATATATACTAGCTAACCCGGCTAAACTTCGTCCCGCCCATTTACTTGATTAATTCTCGAGTAATGCAGAAATTTGTGTTTTATTTGTATGGCAGCCACCCCTAAGAGAGGGGGGAGGGGTATCTAACCACCTAACCAACATTCATTGCACCCTAAAGTTTCCATATGCCTAATTTGGTTTAATTTGCTTGATTAATTCTTGGGTAATGCAAAAATTTGTGTTTCATTTGTACGGCAGCCCCCTCTAAGAGAGGGGGACGGAGTATCTTAACACCATAGAAACATTTATTGCATTCTAGAACCTCCACATGCCAAATTTGGTTTCATTTGCTTGATTAATTCTCGAGTAATGCAGAAATTTGTGTTTCATTTGTATGGCAGCCCCCCCTTTGAGTGGGGGAAGGACTGTCTAACCATCATAGAAACATTTATTGCACCCTAAAACTTTCA
Source organism: Toxorhynchites rutilus septentrionalis (assembly GCF_029784135.1). Lineage (NCBI taxonomy): Eukaryota > Metazoa > Arthropoda > Insecta > Diptera > Culicidae > Toxorhynchites > Toxorhynchites rutilus. The sequence continues at coordinate 165,360,106 of NC_073746.1, forward strand.
CATGCCAACTTTGGTTTCGTTTGCTTGGTCAATTTCCGAGTAATGCAGAAATTTGTGTTTCATTTGTATGGCAGCCCCCCCTAGAGAGGGGGGAGGGGTCTCAAAATATCACGAAAACCTTCCCCGGCCCCAAAAACCCCTACATACCAATTTTCATGTCGATCGGGTCAGTAGTTTCCGAGTCTATAAGAATCAGACAGACAGACAGACATCACTCCATTTTTATATATATAGATATATATATATATATATATATATATATATATATATATATATATATATATATATATATACATATATATATATATATATATATATATATATATATATATATATATATATATATATATATATATATATATATATATATATATATATATATATATAAATCATATAAATCATCCTATTGAAGTCAGAAAACAGCTTTCTCACATACAAGCATACACACACACACACACACACATATATATATATAAATCTCGTGTCACGGTGTTTGTTACCGAACTCCTCCGAAACGGCTCGACCGATCTTGATGAAATTTAATGCGAAGAATAAACAATAATCTGGAATTGCGTTCATACGACCGTTCGTACGACCCTCGCTATGTTCTTCTTCAATGGCACTAACGTTCCCAAGGTTTGCCTTCTCAACGTAGTACTACTTGCGTTATTTTTATTAGTAAATAGTTGAGATTTCTATAACGAACAATACGCCTTGAATGTATTCTGGAGTGGCAAGCTCAAGAATATGCGTGACTACAGTGCAAGTCAGAAGGGTTTCTTTAACGAAAAATCTCTTGCATAAACATTAGACCAACGAGACCCCGTCACAGATACTTAATTCATTATGAACATCATTTCTCATTTTGATTTAATATTTATGAACATGCGACGAAACAAACAGAGGGCGCGCTCGATGGATTTTCATGTTTATCATATGGTGATTTGACATGGTCAAGAAACGCCAATTCAAGATATCGCAAGCTGTGCCAACAATTTATGGTCGACATATACGCGAAGGTAGAGATTGAACGACTGCAATTCTTACTACACAATCAACAAATGCGGTGCGAAGAATAATACATTCACTTGCGGGACACTATCATAAGCAACGCCGACACAGCTTTAGTTATAGCCAGGCCAAAGCGCAATGCATTGTCATGACATTGCGCGTGTGTTCAAACACAAAATGAAGTTCAATCGTATTCGTCCCCACATATTGTTGGTTGTATTCTGTTGAATGGAAAAAGCGTAATTTTGCATTCTGTTCAAGCTCAAGTCCAATCGAGTTGAGCAAATGTGACAACCTTGCCACGCAATTCGACGTAAACAACATTGGTCTCCATGGTCCATTTATATGAAGCAAAAATAGTAATGGTTTTTCGGGTGGAATAAACACGCAAAATTTTGCATTCAAACACATTCAAAACAAATTTAGCATCCAAACAAAATCGAATAATAATTTTCATTCAAATTTCAACAATTTAGAATTATTTCCGGAATTATGCCGATCAGATAGAGAGTAAATTGAACCACAAATACGGATGACTTATTTTGACCATTGTTTCGCGACAAGGCGAAAGAATTTAAGAGTGTAAAAGTCGATTTCGATTGAATTGTAAAATCCGATCACTCATATGCATATATGAATATTGAGTTCTACAATTCGGTGAAGAGTAATAAAAACATACATGAATAAAGGAAGCAATATAGCTGTGTTTCAAACTTAGATTACCGATGTGAATACTCCTCGATTGAATGACAACGATAAAATAACGCGATTCCAAACGGGCCGATTAATCAGCTCCATTGAAGTTAGCTGGCGTATCGCTGTTTTCCAAATTATGAACGAGACCAAGCTGTTATAAACTAAGCCATGTTGAAAATCACATGCACGTATTTTCTAACAAGGAGACATCAATAAATATTTATTTTCTATATTTCATTTTTTCTACTTTACGACAAACTTATATTAATTTTTTCAGTTGACGTTTAACTTTTAAGAGATCAAACATGTCAGTTACGTTAATGAAATACACCAAGAAACATCATATAATATATATATATATATATATATATATATATATATATATATATATATATATATATATATATATACATACATACATACATATGTTCGAATTTCAACAAGGACAGAGTTATGCTGAGTTATGAAATGAATTTCGTGTTTACATCTCATTTTTAGTCCTTATCGTCCCCGATTTTAGTTATTCGTGGCGACCTTGCCCGACTATTTCGAGGATTATCGGGATTCTACTATACCAACAGAAACATGAGCCAAATATACCATTTACATTCCGCTGGCCATCTCCTATTAACTGTATTTTACTTTACTCAGAAACTGATTCAACTAAATAACCCCTCACACCTCCACTCGGCTGAACTCTATGAGATAGTGACGGTATAGCAATTCAAACAGGTCCAGAATATTTCAGAGAAAAACGAAATACTTCGTACCTAGGCAAACATTTTTTGAAGTTCAATTGCTGACAAAAACTTCAGTTGCAATGCAATACAACCATACTTAATGCTATATACCTACTACCCGTGTTTACTTAAACTTCATTTTTCATTTTTTTTCTCTCTCCCAACTTGTTTGCATGCCACCCGCCATCAAGCAGAACCTGAAGCCGAGGATTTGCCCGTTCCGCAACGCTACTACCCGGACTCGCTGGGAGAGATCACGCGCACCGCCCGCTTCACCGAGGATGAAATCAAGCGGATATACCGCGGCTTCAAAGCGGAATGTCCCACCGGCATCGTGAAGGAGGATACCTTCAAAGGCATCTATTCGCAGTTTTTCCCGCTCGGTGGTAAGGACAGTTAGTGTAGCTGGGGCTGCTGCAGGAGTGGCGCTTTTTTCCCGTATCATGAGCACATGCACTGGCGCCACTACTGAACAGCTTCATTGTTATTCTTCCATTTTGGTTTACGATTCTACTCTGTTTGAATTTTAACATGACTTCATAGCTCATCAATACACTGTGGATACATCAGTTTATAATTGAACAGACGGAAATTTGTTTATTTAAAAACAGAAGAAAAATATTTCGCTCAGATACATTTTATTTGCAACTTCATTTGTTTATTTATTCAATAACGATTGCATGACTATTTGATTGTAGGTGCACGCCGGTTAGACTGAGTTTCATGATGAATATAAAAATAATTCTCCGTTCTTAGAGGAGGAACATTTGACATATATACAAGTTAAATTCCGAACGGATTTCGGATTAGAAAACTAAAACTACTGAGCAATATTGCTCCTGTTAAGGTTACGACAGAACTGATTTTATTTTATCTTTCATGTACAAAGCTAGCTTACAATCTCACCTATCTGCCTATTTCTGTTTCCTTTCGTTCCTTCTTTCGTGTAGCCGTTTTATTATCTCAACCCGAGTTCTTATCTGTGGCTGCATAATTTTCGTCGGTCGCATTTACCACATGGCGTTATTTATGCTTAAGTGTTTACTTAAGCGCTAGAACATTAATCCGTGGTGTCTGCTCTGCCTCCTGCTGATAAGTTTTGTTGGCGTGGGTCGATACTGATGTTGTATTCGTGGTGTTGATAACTTTCATATATTTCCAACGAATCAATCAAATTGTTTATCGGTCGCAGCTGGGAGACGTTAGGAGGGTTGGCGGTCTACGGCTCAGCCGGCCCCTGTTCTTCAGTGAGCTCTCTTCTTCGAGCGATAGTTCATGAAGAGACTTTCTTCCTGAAGGAGGTTCAATCCTATGGTTTTTCTTTCTAAATCACAATGTGTGTTCTATTATCAAAGAAGTACTGTAGAAAAATGAACATATTCTTTTTTTATCCCATCTGTTTATTTTGTTTTTTTTTATCCCATTTATTTATTTACGGCTCATTAGCATTTTAGATGTAACAGAGCCGAATTTTAATCGTGTACATATCACATGGTTATCATATCTATAATTAGCACATTACACAGTAGTTGTCATTCGTCAGTATTCCTTATATACCATTACATATGGTACATTCACACAGTAGCCATTTAGGCGTAAGAGTATTCTTTCTGTTCTTCCATTATCCAGTTGGACCACCGGACAGCGGAGACAGTTGGTTGATCATTGTTGAGTTATTTATAGAACAGTAGTCCGATGTATCTGGCAGAGCAGAGCAGTTGTATGGATGAATCGATCTTATTTCGACCGTGGATCGATCTCCATCGCTGATGATTGTTGCGTGGACGTAGCTATTCTATAACAACACAAAGATGGTCAATGAGGGCCCTGAGTTTTGAACTCACGATCGATCGCTTACTAAGCGAACGCGCAACCAATGTGGCTACGGAGACCCCCTGTTTATTTTGTTGTCATTTAGCAATTCAGCTATAACAGAGCCGAATTTGTTCGTGCAAATATTTATCTCACGATAATTTGTTGTATAAAGGGTGTGTCACATCAAATTGCATCACGGAAAAAACGCTGTAGAAATTTAATTTTTAGGAATTATATCTTCAGCTTTCGCTTATAATCAGATAAGAGTGTATAGATCACGTTGGCCATGCTTCACTGTAAATTTTTCGTACATTTGGAAAAATGTCGTCGGACGAAAAAGAGCGTCGTGAATTAATCCTGTGCACTCATTTCGAGAATCCGGAGTTGTCACATCGGGACATCGGTAAGATGCTGGGAATCGTCCAATCCACGGTCAGCAGAGTACTAAAACGATACTTCGAGAACCTAACCATCTACAGGAAGGTGAAGAACGGCAAAAATGGATGCTCCGTCAGTGAAAAAGATCACAAGCGCGTAGTTAAGCAGTTTAGACGTGATCCGAGAAGTTCGGTCCGGGATGTCGCCAATAAGCTGAATTTGTCAAGTTCATTCGTCCAGCGGACCAAGCAGCGGGAGGGCCTGCGTACATACAAGGTTCAGAAGGCTCCTAACCGCGACGAAAGGCAAAACATGGTGGGGAAGACGCGAATCCGGAAGCTGTACACCGAAATGCTGCCGAAGCCGCATTGCCTGGTAATGGACGACGAAACCTACGTCAAAGCGGACTTTCGTCAGCTGCCGGGCCTGTTGTTCTTCTCCGCAGAGGACAAATTCAGCGTTCCGGAGGAGATTCGCAAGCAGAAACTATCCAAGTTTGTCAAAAAGTACATGGTGTGGCAAGCGATCTGCTCTTGCGGAAAGCGGAGCGCCCCCTTCGTGATGACCGGCACGGTAAACGGGCAGGTTTACCTTAAGGAGTGCCTACAGAAGCGCTTACTACCACTATTGAAGCAGCACGAGGGCCCGACCATCTTCTGGCCGGATCTCGCTTCGTGCCACTATTCAAAGGACGTGTTGGAGTGGTACGAAGCCAACGGGGTCACCTTCGTGCCAAAGGAAATGAACCCGCCCAACGCGCCGGAGCTTCGCCCAATAGAGAAATATTGGGCGATTATGAAGCAGGCCCTCCGGAAGAACCCAAAAGCCAACCCAAAAACTTCAAGAGAAAATGGATTTCTGTTCAAAAAAAATTACAACCTGACGTTGTACAGAACCTTATGGACGGGGTAAAGAGGAAGGTGCGAGCATACGGGCTTGGGCTCGAAGTATGAATAAAAACAAAATGCCAAAAGTTGTTTAATAGTTTTTATTTTACTGTCTAAAATTTTCAAAAGGATCGGCCTACTGGGCGAATTTCTACAGCGTTTTTTCCGTGATGCAATTTGATGTGACACACCCTTTATTACACAGTAGCCATTCAGGCGTAAGAGTGTTCCTATCTTATCGATACACATGTCGCCTTTTTCCGTGTAAGAATATTCCTATTGTTCGAATGTTCAAAGTTGGACCATACACAGCGGGACTGTTGATATGAGGCTTCCATTGTTGTGTTATTAATAGTACCAATTACCGATGCAGCAGACCATAATGTGAACGGTAAGGAACTGGGATTACATTCACATGATGATTGTTACGTGGACGTAGTAGCTAGAATAAAACACAAAGATGGTCAGTTGATGGTCTTAAGTTATGACCTCATGATCGTTCGCTTATTTGCGGACTGGTTGCCTGGTTACGAAGGCCCCCCACATATTCTTGTTTTTTATTAGATTTTATAACCTAACAAGGTTATGTTGGGTAATGCACTTTCCGCACATACTTTATTGAACCGAATTAACCGCCCAATAATGTTCTCCAAAATTAAACGGACTTGAAGGTAAGCGATAGTTAATAAATTAGGTTGTCATTTGGGGCAAAAATATCTTTTCGGAAAGCAACTGCCAAATTTATTCGATTTATGTCACACGAAGTGAAGCTTACGATGCAATATCTCGCTTATTTCATGCTTCCATTCTATTCAAAAAAAAATCGTTGTCTACTAGCAGCTTTAGAAAAGAGAAGGACAGCAGACAACAGACCTTCAATTCGGAAACCATGCACGAATCGACTTCCTAGTTCTCTGCTGAAAATAGTTTTGGCGGCTCTCTCGTTAGGTATTCTGGCTATATGTCCAGCCCAGTACAGCCTGCCACGCTCTATTACCTTCACTATACGGAGTTTCACTCAAAAACTCCGAGCACTCGTCGGTCAGCTTCCTTCAGCGTCCATGCTTCATATCAGTAAAAGGGCCACCGGGAGGATCAGCGTCCTATACAGCGCTAGTTTTGTGTGAGTTTGCAAACTACGGGACCTTAGTTGGTTACGTAGTCCGTAGAAGACCCTGTTCGCAGCTGCAACTCATCGTTTCACTTCACGGCTCATATCGTTGTCACATGTCACAAGCGTACCAAGATAAAACACGAGATAAACGAATTCATCAACCACTTCAAATCGTTCCCCATCAAACTCCACTTCAGCACCAACACCACCGGAACCTCCACGCTCCCTGCCAGCTACCATGTACTTTATTCTGGCAGAGTTGATGATAAGTCCCAGCCTCGCCGCTTCCCTCTGGGATTTCGGGATGACCGTACCGTTTCTTTGCACGTTTGCTCTTCCTACTGCTTCTTCAAGGGCTATGTTGAACAATAAGTTGGAGAGCGCATCCCCCTGCTTCAGTCCATCTAACGTTACGAACGCTGAGCATGTTTTGAAAGAGTGACGTATTTACTGTTTATTCAGAATAAAGACAAAGTAAAGATAAAAATATGTTCCCGAAAGACGTAATCCTACGTCAAAAACTATGGGTGGGTTATACCTAAAATACAATCACAAGGTTGACGTAGGACTAACGTTGGCTTAGTAGTCATTTGAGTGTATTTGAGTGTAATTATTGATTAAACCAGTGATTGAATGAAACAATTTCCGGATTCAAACGCGAGCAAATCCCAATATAGGTCAATTCATGCATTGTGATAGATTACTTTCTTCATTGCAAGTCGTATGACATGTCGCCGTGTTCATTTCATATTTTCTCGTGGACTTCCAAAATATGTGAACGCCAGAATGGTTCAATGATCAATGTATTTTACATTTCCCTCTGAATTTATTGCATCTCCCAAGTGTACGAACTTCTCGAACCGCAAACTTGGTTGATTTACTGAGCTTTAGGCACTCGGTTTTAATTTTTACATGTAAGTTTAATGCATATTGTTCAATCGACGCTATAAACGTTATCGCAGCAAATTGTTGTCAACATTTTGCCAAACGGTATACGTAGAAGTTCAGTAAGCTGAAGACATCAAGGGATATCTTCGAAAAACCGAGCCAAATCATTGTGTTCATACCGTTTTTGAAGTCTGCACATATTCCCGAGTGTAAAGATGCATGCGGGCAAAAAAGTACCCGCATCTTGCATCTATTTCTCAATTCCGTTTTCCCCAGGCTCATTGGTTTTGAAATCTTTTGTTGGGGAAACACGTTCCGATCTGCAGAAATGTATGCGACCCGCACCTTGCATCAAATTGATGTGGTGAATGAACCTGGTGACTTTCTACCAATTTATCTAAATCCGGTTCAATATTGGTTGAAGCATTAAATCTCTGCGTTCGAACGGCTTCTTTGTTCATCTTCAATGTATCGAACATACTCTAACAACAGAGCTCCGATGCCAGGTAATGCAGACTCACTCAACTGGAGAGAGGATCTGTTGGTCTGTAATAACACCTCGTCAATTCGTCTCTGAGCGATGACATTTCTCAAAGTCATTTTTAGTAGAAAGTACAAGCTCTGTTAAAAAGTATCGCGACTTTCGTATTTACGCGGGTTACGTATATTCGATTCTAGATTTTTTGTGGTATTATGTTGGTACTCATGTCTCTCACTTATGCTGCCAAGTACGGCTATTTTGAATGTTCAGTTGATTTTTGACAACTGCTTTTCTTACATTTTCTTGTCTTTGATTTTTGCCTATTGCAAAAATGGATCAAAGAATCTGTATCAAATTTTGTCTGAGAAACAAAATCAAATGCGGAAACACAAGTTAAGAAATTTCGGACTCACTTAATTTAAAAAAATATTTTTTCTTTCGGAGTGAAGCTCCGTCTTTTATTTTACTGTTTGAAATATAACTTTAGACTGACTTTCCAATTGTTATCCCTGTCTTTTATATTCACTTGAGATGGTTTACAATAATTTTATCTTATCTTAATTCAGCATATTTAGCAGGAACGATCCGGGTGGTCTGATGTGTTTATGTTTATCCGGGCCGTCTGGGAAGGTTTATGTTTATCCGGGCCGTCTGGGAATGTTTATGTTTATCGACCGCTGGTCGATATTGTGATGACTCGTATTTTGTTTATCTCGAGTGTCGTATGTTGAGCTGGCTGGTGTTGCGTTAACTCTTCCCCTCTTAAGTAACTTTGTCCTCAAAGTTGGATTGTTCGAAATGGTGATGGCATATTGATAAATGATTGTATTTCTGTTTTGCGTTGTTCTGATAATTCTGTTGTTGTTAACTCTGGATTTGTGATGATGGTTTCATCTTTTCTGTTGACTGGAGTTTGGATTTCCTCAAGGGTGATATTTTCTCTGTTGATATCTGGAACCTTGAATTCGGCTTTGATGATTGGTTTTCTTGAATTATATAGGAATATTCCGATAATGGCGATAATAGATATGAATGTTACTCCTCCTAAAGATCCAAATAAGTTAAGCTTCCAGGTAAGTGAATTATTTTGAAGACTTATTGTTTCTAATTGTCTCTTTTTAATGTTAGATGTTGGAGATATTCGGCAGGTGGTGCATCAAGAGTGTCAATTTCAGTGGCTAATAAGCCTGTTGTAGTATGATATGGTCGTCCAGGTATGACGGTTTCAAAATTTGAGAAGACTTCTCCATTGATTTGTAGGCTGCATTCTTCAAACTGGATTAAGAATGAACCGTTAAGTTGTTGGTTTGTATTGCTGCAATTTGATGAAATTGTCACGATTGCATTATTGATGAGAATGGAGGCGTCGTTTATTCGTTTGATTAATCCTTTTGAATATACTTTTTCAAAGGTGCAATTAGAATGTTGTCCGCGTATGAGGCGGTTTATGCAATCATTGCCTGGGGTTAATGTTTGAGTTTCACATAAGAAGTAGTTTCCTTGGTCTTCACATGGTTGGCTTGATTCATATACATATGTGGTATTTCGCATAAGATAATTGTGTTGTAATGCGATTCGTTTATTATTGCTTATGATAGAATCAATGTACTCATATTCATAAATATTTTTGGAAAATTGAGGAATTTTCAGAATGTATGCAATATGTGTTGTGTTTAACATAACCTGTGCTGTTGATTGTGATAGGAGTTCTTCGAATGATGTAACATATACATCGTGATTTCCCAAAAAGGTTGCGATTGTGTTAAAGTCGCGCATGGATAAAAGTTTGCTGCTTGGTATGCCATGTTTTGCCATCAAGATTGCTTCTTCAAGTGATTTCTATTTGGTCTTGAAGTGAATCTAAATTTGATAACATCATAAGGTGGTTGATTTCAATAGAGTGATTCTTGATTCTCTGATTTTCAATTGTAAGGATTTGGTTAGCTAGATTGGTTACTTCTTGGATCCTGTTACTTATGGCTTCGTTGATCATAACTTGTTTGTTGTTTTGTGTAATGAGGGAGTTAATCGTTGCGTTGATGATGCGTAGGTCCTCTGCATCCGGATTGCCTGCTACCCATTTCCAAATGGTGCCTAATGTGTCCCATCTCTTTTGTCTTTTTACAAATGGTTTAAGTTTGAGGAATGTTTCATACAATTTATTGTTTTTGATTTGTATAAGTTCGTACAACGGATTGTTTGATGGTTCTAGTTGTATTTCTTTATTTACATGAGATATTGTGTCGCCTATTTGAAATAAATCAATTGGATGTACAATGCGTATATATCCTATTTTTGTTCTAGCTTTTCCAAGAGGTATAATTGCAAGTGGGTTGTTTGTTAGATCGTGTATTTGGATTCCTGCCAGTGTCTGAGATACGCAGAGGGCGAGTCTGTAAGAAATGTTTTTATTCGTTTATATTTTTTCGTAAGTTACATTTGTGAATTTTTCTGTTATTCGAATCTATGATATATGTATCGTGGTTTTCTTTGATTTTTACAATATTGTATCTGCTTTTGCGTTTATTGTGAATTAGTTTTTTCATATGCATAAGAATTTGGTTCATAATGTTGATAAGTTTTTGGGATTATTTTTTCTTCTTTGTTTTTGAAAAGTTTAATTATTTTGTCATTGTTTTTATCTCTTATTCTGGCTATTTCGTTAAATGATAAATTTTCTCTACTTTCACCTATGTAAATATTTTTGGGTGTGTTTTTTATAAAGGAATGTATTGTGTTATTGTATCTATGGGCTGCTTGTTGGATTAAACAATGTATTGTCATATCGGGGTTTAAAGCTTTTATGCATCTGGCAATTTCTCTAATGGTTGAATGGCATCTTTCGATTTGACCATTGGTTTCTGACCTGTTTACTGGTGTTTTAAAGATTTGAACGCCTAGATTTAATATTTGTTGTTCTATAACATTGGAAACGAATGAGCTTTCGTTATCAATGACTATTTGAGCTGGTAAATCCCAATCGAATAATATATCTTTTATATCTGTAATGGATTTTGATTTGATGGGTCGAATCTTCAGATATTTAGAAAATTTGTCTATTGATGATATAAAGAGAAAATTGGAGTTGTATATAAATATGTCAATGTGAATAATTTCTCCAGGATAGTTTGGTATTGGTGTTTTTACAGGTATGAATTGTTGTGGGTTTCTTTCATATTTTTCTGTTTTACATATTTCGCAATTTCTTACAACTCTTTGTATTAATTTGTGCATTCCTGGAAAGAAGTATTTTTTTATGATTTGTTGAGAATTTTCTTTAGCATTTCTATGAGCAAAATTGTGTATGTTTTTAATTTCTTCTAATTGTTGTTCTTCATTATTCAAATCTTCTACTTGTATTTGTGAGAATCTTGCTTTGACAATTTTAGGATTGAATTGTTCTGTATATATTTCTTGTATCTGACCCATTGTAGATTCATTTGTTAAAATTCCATTTATAACTCCTGGATTTAAATATTGTTTAAGTGTATCTTTTAAGAATTGTGAAGTGAAATTTGGTTCGACAAATATGTGTCGACTGAATTTTTCAAAAGGAACGTTGTGTTCATGCGATGAAGTTTGTCCGATTTGAAAAATTAATTGATTCCGAAAAACATTGATTGGTGCTTCTGTAGATGGAATGTATGAAGTGTCATCGTTTTCTCCTGAATGAATGGTTGGGGTTAGTGAGTTAATTTGAATGCGTGATAACGCGTCTGCTACTACGTTGGATTTTCCAGGTTTGTAATGCATTTCGTAATCATGCTCTTCTAAAAATGATTTCCAACGTTTTAGTTTGGCGTTGTTGTTTTTTGGTGATAGTGTAAATGTTAGTGGTAAATGGTCAGTGTAGATTTTTAGTTTTGCTCCGTATATGAAGTTTCTAAGAGTTTGTAAAGCCCATACAACTGCTAGCATCTCCTTCTCGTTTGTCGCATAGCTTTCTTCTGTTCTCGAAAGAGTTCTGGAAATGAAGGTGATAGGTCTTTCTCCGTTGGAAAATTGCTGAGAAAGAACAGCTCCTAAGGCTTTATCTGATGCATTTGTGGTGAGTATAAAGGGTTTTTCGAAATCGGGATACGAAATTTTAGAGTTTGGAAAGCAGCTCGTGCTTCTGTGTCTAATTTGATTGAAAATGCTTTTGATTGATTTTTTGGAATTTGGCGATGGCCATCTTCCCCTTCTAGAAATTTTGTCAAAGGTTTTGCAGTTGCTGCATAATCTTTGATAAAACGTCTGTAATAACCAGATAGTCCAAGAAATGCTCTTAATTCTTTCAAATTTGTTGGTTCTGGGTATTTTTCAATGCTTTCAACCTTTTTTGGATTTGGTTTTAAGCCGTGTTCTGAGACAATAAATCCTAAAAATTCTACTTCATTTTTCAAGAATTCCGATTTATCCGGTTGAATTTTGAAATTTGCTTCTCTTAATGTTTTCAGTACAGTTTTCAAATTATTCAAATGTTCATTTAGTGTTTTTCCAAAAATAATAATGTCATCGATGTAAACATGACATATTTTGCCAATGTGTTCTTGAAGAATATCATCCATTACTCTTTGAAAGATGGATGGTGCGTTTTTTAAACCAAACGGCATTCGAACGAATTCGTATTTACCGTTGTTTATAGAAAAAGCTGTTTTTTCTATGTCAGATTTTGACATAGGTACTTGATAAAATCCTGACGCAAGGTCAAGTGTGGTGAAATATTTGTTATTTCCAAGGTTTGCTAAAACTGCAGATGTATCCGGGATAGGATATCTATCACTTAGAGTTTTGGCATTTAGTTTACGATAATCAATTACTAATCTGTTTTTTTTTTCATTGCTCGCATCGAGTTTTTTTGGTACTATCCAAACAGGTGCGTTGTACGGAGAACGCGAAGGCTTTATTATACCATCATGAAGAAGTTTATTAATTTGTTTTGAGACTTCAGCTTTCAAAGTTTGGGGATAAGGATATGATTTACAATATACAGGATTATCATCAGTCGTTCTTATTTTTGCTTCTACTCTGGTGGTAAATGGTAATTTTTGGTCTGGTGGCTGAAAAAGATCCTGAAATGAGGTTAATATTGCTGCAAGTTTATGTTTTTCTTCGGTGTTTAGATGTTCGTTCCTGATGTGAATTTTATTGATTTGCTGAAAATTATGTTGTAAAAGTGGAATAATATTATTGTTCGGCATAATAATTTTTTCTCCAGAGACATCGATGATTGCTTTAAGTTCTTTCAGAGTATCATGACCTACAATTGCGTCAAATGTTTTTAATTCATGCATGTGGTAAAATTTTATTATTTTGTCGGAGTATGGTTTAAAGAATTTTCCTTGAGAGTATTTGCTGATGGTTATGTTCCCTCCTATTGAAGAAACTGAAAAGGGTTTTGCTACATTGTGTGATATTTTTGTGAATCTGGGATGTATGAAATTTTTATTGGAACCTGTATCTACTAAAACTTTTAATGCTTTTTTTTCGCTACCATAATATAGAAAGTACGGTAACGAAAATTTCATCCTAAAAAATTAAATTCTGCGTTTTTAAATTCTTCGTTTTCTTCATTGTCGTCTTGAGTAGTTAATTGCTTCATGTATCTTTCAAAGTATGGATCTTGTTGTATTTGTTTATAATAGTTCTCTTCTGATTCTTCAATGTGTTCTTCTATGGGTTCCTCCTGTTCTTCTTTAATTTGAGATTCTTGTGGGTTATTTGTGGAAATATTAAACATTCGTTGGCGTTTGGGGGGTCTGTTCTGATTTGAATTCTGTGGCCTGTTTCCATAATTTATCATTCTGCTTCTAATAGATTGATCTACTTCCATTGGTTCTGGTGGTGGTTGTTGGAAAGGATTCCTGGGAGGTAATGGTGGTTTTTGGAAGGAATTTTGTGGGAATGCTTGATTAAATCTCTGATTGTTATATCCAAATGGTGGTGATCTTTGATTATTATATGCAAATTGTGGTGGTGGCTTGTATGGAAAAGGTTTTCTTTGGATTGGTTGTGGGATAATTCTTGGCGGAATTCTAGGTGGTATTGGAATTAAATTTCTTGGTGCTGATGGGAGTTTGGAAGTTTTGGTCTTGTTAACATTTTCCTACATTCAATGTTTTGAAAAGAAATGCAGTAGCCGTAAGCTGCGGCTAATGATGTTGGTTCGTAGTTTCTGATAAATTTATAAATGTCTCCGTCCAATCCTCTTATGAAAGCATCTATGGCTTTTTTATTATATGTTTCAATCAATGCTCGTGAAGCTTCGGGGTGTACAAATCTTTCATCAGTATTAATTTGATTAGCAATTAGTGAAAGAAGTCTATTTACTTCGTCATAATAAATTTCGAGCGATTTTCCACGTTGTTGGACACTCATTAATTGATAATCTAGTGTCTCTAAATCTCTCTTTTCACCATAGTAGGTAATAAGAGTTTTTTTAATTGAAGGCCAATTTATAACAATATTTGAAGCTACCAAAGCATCATTGGCTTCACCTCTAATTTTGCGTCTGATAGTTTTGCAGACCATGTGAAATTTGTTCTGCTGTTCAACGGAATTTCTTTCGTTTGTTTGGTATAGTTTAACCAAACTATCAACATCGTTGAGCCAGCTGTTTAATTCGCTAGGCTCTCCGGTGAAAATTGGTAAATCTTTTACGAGATCCGGAATTTTTTCAAATGATTCAGGATTAACTCCTGAGCCATCTGGTTTTGTGAAATACAATGGGGGATCACTATAATCAGGATGAATTTTTGGGGAGGCAGCGGCTTCTAAAGCGGCAAGCCTGTTGAGAATTTGGTCGACAGCGTTTTGTTCCATGTTGTTTATTGTTAATTGATTAAATGCTTTTAATAAATTATCCAGTTTTCAAAGAATTTTATAAAATAGAAAAAATGTAATAAATGTTTATTTTATCCTGAAAAATTGTATTTAGTATAGAATATTAGGGATAAATGTTGATGCAAAAATGTTTGTTAAATATTGATAAAATAAATTTATTAAAAATATTTAAATTGAATAAACCTGAAAAAAATTGTATTATATTAAATTATATAGTATTTATTTATTATTTCAAATATAATTTTCAAAAAATATTTTATAAATTACCTTTACTTCCTCTGAAATCAATTGTGTATTATTTATTATTTATTTTTTGTTATAGTTGGTTAATTACCTTATTTTTTCTGAAATCAATTATATATTATTATATTTAATTTATTTGTTTCATATATTGGATTAATTATTTATTTATTTGATTCACTTGTTTATATAAAATCACTTTTTTTTTAATTTGTATTTCACTTTGTTTTAATCACTTTGTGATATTCTTGTTTTATTTTTGTGTACTTACATGAAAATCATTCTAACTTCCGACTTCTTCCAGTGGAAGTGCGAGTTTTCGAAACCTCTTTCGGTGAAAGTCCTCGTCTTTGATTTTCGGAACCGGAACCTCTGTCGGTCGGTATCCTCCTTGGGTCGAGACCAGGCGATGTCCGAAATCTTTCCGGTGTGGCGGCTGGTTCCCTTTTGCTAATTGCTACTTGTGGAGCCTTTCCACACGGCTGCTCAATGGCGGTCGGAGTTTCGGATTTTTTCGGATAGTTTTTTGTTCGCGTCACTCTTCCGTGGCGAATCTTACTATCACTCACTACACTCGCGCTGGTCCCTATTCGGGCGCCAGTTAAGAAATTTCGGACTCACTTAATTTAAAAAAATATTTTTTCTTTCGGAGTGAAGCTCCGTCTTTTATTTTACTGTTTGAAATATAACTTTAGACTGACTTTACAATTGTTATCCCTGTCTTTTATATTCACTTGAGATGGTTTACAATAATTTTATCTTATCTTAATTCAGCATATTTAGCAGGAACGATCCGGGTGGTCTGATGTGTTTATGTTTATCCGGGCCGTCTGGGAATGTTTATGTTTATCGACCGCTGGTCGATATTGTGATGACTCGTATTTTGTTTATCTCGAGTGTCGTATGTTGAGCTGGCTGGTGTTGCGTTAACTCACATTCCGAATGCTGATTGTGACATCTGGTGAACCTGCCTTGGAGCGAAACAACGTTTATCGGAGTTCGAAACAATGTTCTCGGAGGGTCGAAAAGATGTAAACGAAGCAAAGCATGCCGGAAGCCCGAACGTAACCCGCGCAAATTCAGATGTCGCGATACTTTTTGAACCGACTTCGTACGTACCAAAAGATTAGAAGTACCAAAGATGTTGTAGCTTATTCACTACGTATTTTTGTGATTGTAAGTACTAGATGTTTTAGATATGCTCACGAGTCATCTCATTGATAAACTTGGATATATTGACTATTGTCTAGAAAATTTGCATAAGCCACCAATTAGCACAAAAAACGAAAGCAAAAAAAAACGAACATTCATGATTTTCAATGACAAGTGGTCGGTGTTAAGTCAGAGGAGACCAAGTCGCAAAATTAAAAATTTCGAGTTATTGATTGCATTAGATTAAGCATGTTGTAAGCTACGTACCACATTTATCAGATTTAAAAATCAAGCGTATAGCAAGAATAACGGATCGAAATTATTTTGAATAATAAATGAAAATCCCTTACATCACTAAACTTTAAGCTCGTTTTTCTCGGAATCATGAAAATGTTACATGGACCAGTCTGACTTAACACCGACCAAGTATCCTGAAGTAATAAAAGAAAACGCTACGCGCGTAGGGAACTAAATATCTCTTAAATTATGTTTCAATCACTTCATTTAAGTTCACATTATTCAGCTGTGTGATCACGTTGTAATCTCTTGAATTAAATTAGTCGATGAGTGTATTATCATTCAAGCTTCAACGAATTTCAGAACGCAAATAAACTTGCGACCTGAATGCAAGCTTGTTATGTTTGTTTGGACTTAAATTTGATCATGACTTCATTCGTTCTACTAGAATATTAGTCATTATTTTAACAAGTTGCTTCACCTAATACAACTTATACAGTATCATGAAAGTTTCAAATAAGAACTTGTGTTTTATTAATAGGGGTTGATTTTTAGACCTCATCGACCCCCAAAATCAATTTTTGTTTGTGTCGACCCCTTGGAAACCGAAATCGACCCCAAGGGGTCGATATCGACCACTTTGAGAAACCCTGGTGTACAGGACCATCAAGCATTTCAAGGATACAGGCATGGTTGTTCCCAACAAGAAACCTGGTAAAAAACGGAGTGTTCGGACTCCAGCGGTCATCAAAGAAGTGAAGGAACATCTCCGGCGAAATACAGCCCGTTCGGCGAGAAAACGGCGTGTGAAATGAACATGAGCCACACTTCCATGCAAAATGGTATCAAAAAAGACCTTGGATATTCAGCTTTAAAGAAGCAGAAAATTCACGGATTAACTAGCAAAAATATTGCCTACAGGGTTGCTAAATCTCGGTCGCACGCAGGCCACAACATTATTTTTTCGGACGAAAAGTTGTTTACTCTGGAGGCAACTTTGAACAAGCAAAATGACCGTGTTTATGGAGCATGTCTTCGTGATATACCAGCCGATAAAAGAGCAGCCGACCGATATCAAAATTCGTCAGCTGCGATGGTATGGGGAGGTATATCGGAAATTACCATTGCTTTTCATTGACAGGGGCGTGAAAATAAAGAAGGAGTACTGCTTGCAACACGTTATCAAAGGCCATTTGCATCCTTGCGCTAAAAAGCTTTTTGGGAAAGACAGTTTTTGCTTCCAACAGGATTCAGCACCAGCGCATAAGGCATTCATCGTTCAGATATGGAGTAAGCAGAATTAGCCTTGTTTCACCAATTCATCCGAACGGCTTGCATCGTCACCGGATTTTAACCCACTATACTTCAGTATCTGGATGTATCCCCAGGAAAGTTGGGCGACGTTAGGCATCTGAGTTTGGACACATTTAAAAAATGTTCGGTAAAGATTTGGGACGAAAAGCCAAACGAAGTTGTGCGTGCGGCTAGCAATGACTTCAAAAAGCGTCTACGGGCCGTTATCAAACACAAAGGTGAAAGATTTGAACTAAACTAAGTACATTGTAATTTTACTACTTATAGATGTTATTGACCCGTGGCCGAGTGGTTAGCGTCTCACATTATCATGCCGGGTGTTCGGGTTCGATTCCCGTTCTGGCCGGGGGATTTTTCATCAAGGAAATTTCCTTCGACTTGCACTGTGGTCACACGTATTCAAGAGCTTGTCCCTCGGAATACATTCATGGCGTGTTATTTGGTTTAAGAAATCTCAACCAAGTATTAATAAATGACGCTAGTTAATGCATACGTTGAGACGGCAAAAGTTCCACAAGGGAACGTTAACGCCATTCAAGAAGATGTTATTAAAATCGATTCCGAAGAGCAATAAAAACTGGTTTGAGTTTTATGGCATAAATAAAGCGTAGAACTTTCACGCTGCCGCCCTGTATTCGCACCTACCCTCCATATCTGAAGGCCGTTTCGCTATCCACAACCTGCGACCAGTGTTGCCACACTTACAGATTTATCTGGAAAGGTACAGATTTTTTCGCTATTTTTGGTACAGATTCTGTACGGCACAGAGTACAGATTTTCATCAAAAAGTACAGATTGGTACAGATTTTTTCCGCGTGAGAAATTTCTTACATTCAAACAGAGCAACATTAAGGTACATGACGACTTTTACGCCGCAGTAACGCTTGGAGCGATATTTTTTAAATTTTAATTCATGATAGTACGCAATCTAGATTCAAAAAACTATGTATAAGCATTATAAAATACTTGCAAATGTAAATGTAGTAGTCTTCATGCTAAATTTCTACAACGAATATTTTCGATGGTACAGATTTTGGCAACACTGCCTGCGACCCGTCCGTTTCCTTGCAGCTAGGCTGTGCATTAGAGTGTCAATGGATGTATGGGAAAAAAGTGACCCTCGAATTTTCAAAGCGAACTTGATTAAAAATGTTGGTTCCCACGAAAAAGTACCCTATGCAAAATATCAGCTCAATCGGACTTCATTTACTAGTGTCGCACAGCGGTCAAAGTTTGAGTTTTATGAAAACCGAAAAATCACCCAAGGGGGGAGTAAAGGAAATCGGGGGCTTCGAAAAAAAAAATTGTCGATGCCAAATGTCTTCAAATTGCATGAAACGTCGAGACCTAGTGTCATCTCGAAAATTTTTTTTGTCAAAAATCGACACTCTGGGACTTAGATTT
The DNA here is from genome assembly GCF_029784135.1 of Toxorhynchites rutilus septentrionalis. Lineage (NCBI taxonomy): Eukaryota > Metazoa > Arthropoda > Insecta > Diptera > Culicidae > Toxorhynchites > Toxorhynchites rutilus. The sequence goes on from NC_073746.1 coordinate 165,379,288, forward strand.
TTTTCGGAATACGAGGCAAAACGTATGGTTTTGGATGCCAATGAAAATCGTCATATCGTCTTCTTGTTTTTCATTCGGAACTTGCTGCGAAATGTTGATTCGCACGATAAAATACCCTCTGCAAAATATTGGTTCATACGGGTTTCATTTACTATTGTCGCAGATCTCAACATTTTAGTTTTCTGCAAATCGAAAAATCACTCAAGGGGGAAGTAAAGAAAATCGGAGTTTTTAAAAAAGTTTTTTGATTCCAAATGTCTTAGAATTGCATGAAACGTCGAGATTTACTGTTATCTCGATTTTTTTTTGTCAGAAATTGACTTTTCGGCACTTGGTTGTTTTTGTCTGAAATGTCGATTTTTGACGAAATTTTTTTTGTGATAGCAGTAAATCTCGACGTTTAATGCAATTCTAAGACATTTGGAATCAAAAAACTTTTTTTGAAAACCCCGAATTCCTTTACTCCCTTGGGTGATTTTTCGATTTGCAGAAAACTAAAATTTTGAGGTCAGCGACAATAGTAAATGAAGACCGTATGAGCCAATATTTTTCAGAGGGTATTTTAACGTGCAAATCAACATTTCGCAGCAAGTTCCGAATGAAAAACAGGAAGTGGGTTATATCTATGGTATAACCGCAAGGGTGACGTAGGACTATCGTTGATTTAGAGATCATTTGTTTGAAGTTGAATCTGAATTCATTCTGAATGAATGAATATTTGGAGAACTTCGAAAACGAGAGTGTTACGTTGGCGGCACAAGGTTTTATGCATCCAATATTGAATACGGAAATATCCTACTGATGGGGAAGAATAATCTTCAGAAGCTATCCTGTTAATTGCGATTGATTGAAAAATCACAAAACCAAATGTATTTGGTCAAGTGTTACATGGATAGAAAACATTAAAATAAACTCTTTCACATGAATGTAATTTTAAATTCCCAGTGGAACTGACAGATTATTTTCAGTAACGATTGGATATTTCCGCATTTTCCTCGATACTGGAAGCCCACCAGTGGTTAATGCTAACTCGATAACCATCTGTTAATAGCACTTGCTTGAAACATATTTGGTCACAGTGTTACATGGATAGAAAACATTCAAATAAACTCTTTCACATGAATGTATTTTTAAATTCCTAGAGGAACTGGCAGATTATTTTCCGGATCTTTCTCGATGCTGAACGGTATCCAAACGGAAAGAATTCCGTGCGTGTATGTGTATGTTTAGCGGCTGCTTCGATGGTCACCTTCTCTTCTCCTGAAAAATTGGCTTCTCTGTGCTCGCTCACAGTTTCAAACAAACTGCTTGCGTTTCAGGGCAGATCTCAATCCTTCGCCGTCCAGCACCCTCAGCAACGATGTTGTCTTGTCGATGTCCTCACGAAAAATTAATGCGTCTCATCACCAGAATATCGCTTAAGTATGCTTTTTGTGCGTGATTGAATCGAGAGAAGGCGTGGTTTACGATGGCAATTTGGAAGGCAAACTAGAGGGGAATGAACTCTCTGAGTTCGGAACTTTCGGCGACTGAGCAATAATCGATTGCGGGCGCATACAATATTGGATACGGAAATATCCTACTGATGGGGAAGAATAATCTTCAGAAGCTATCCTGTTAATTGCGATTGATTGAAAAATCACAAAACCAAATGTATTTGGTCACAGTGTTACATGGATAGAAAACATTCAAATAAACTCTTTCACATGAATGTATTTAAATTCCCAGAGGAACTGGCAGATTATTTTCCGGATCTTCCTCGATGCTGAATGGCATCCGAATGGAAAGAATTCCGTGCGTGTATGTGTGTGTGTGTGTGTGTAGCGGCTGCTTCGAGATCTTCCCGGGGAACCGTTTGTGGCATCACTCTCTTCCTGATGGATTCCCTTCTGGCCTTAGGTGCACAAACAGGCTCTTGGTGACACCGTTCATCAGCGCTTTCATGATAAACGAAATTAGCTTCACCACAACAGCGACAACATGCTCCAATCGCTGTTCAATTTGAACTGAGTGGATTTCCGAGCGGCACTCGCTTATATACCGATTGGTGATTTCAATAGCCTGTTTTGAAAGCAAATTTAAGACTATTGGAACAAGTTTTTGGATCAGAAAGTAACAAGTATAAAACGCGTAGACATTTTATCTTTCGAATGAAGTGTTTATCATACCATTTCATTCAGTTGTTTAGGAGCTATTAACACTCAAAACCTCGGTCTTCGGTGTAACGCTTTCGTTTTCGAAACATTGATTTTACACCCCGGTATAGAAATGAAAGACATAGTCCTACGTCAAAACCGAGATAATTATTTTTATTGGCACTTAAAACCATACGTTTCGTCTCGTATTCCGAAAAAAGTCCCAGAGTGTCAATTTTTGACAAATTTTTTTTTTCGAGATGACACTAGATCTCGATGTTTCATGCAATTTGAAGACATTTGGCATCAAAATTTTTTTTTCGAAAATCCCGATTTCTTTTACTCCTCCCATGGGTAATTTTTCGGTTTTCAAAAAACTCAAACTTTGACCGCTGTGCGACACTAGTAAATGAAGTTCGATTGAGCTGATATTTTGCATAGGGTAGTTTTTCGTGGGAATAAACGATTTTAACCAAGTTCGCTTTGAAAATTCGAGATGGCCATTTTCATTGGCACTCTACTGTGCATGTTGAAACTCACATTGAACAATGCGAGAAGCGTGTTGATCCCTGTGAGAATCACTACGACACTCTGACGACACAATTTGTAATATGAATCGATAATCCGATTATAAAGCAAGCGCTTGAGAAGCGTTCGATTCGACTGTCGGTAAAATCACAAAAGGGTGGGGCTTATGATGCAATGTTCCTCTTGTATTCGAATTGTATTCCGCAGTTACTCTGGTCGTTCTTTTTTGGTTGGTAGAATGCAAATTGTTCAAAACAAAACCATGCGCTTGATATTGAGATGTGATCGACTTACTCCACGAAGATTTATGTTTGTATGCCTACAATAGATGTCAGTGGGACAGCGTATCAAATATTGCACTCTTACGTTCATATACAAAATGATTAGCGGTATGACACCGAACTATTTACAAAACTCGATAGCGTATGGAAGAGATATACCGATATTATACAAGTCAAGCAAATGACCTCAGAACCATGAACTTTCGAATGTCATGTACCCAAAACTCACATTTTTATATAGGATATCACCTGTATAACACATTACCAAATGAATCAAAGACAGCAACAAGCCTTCGAATATTCCGTAGTATTTGTAAAAAGTTTTTGAAACATGATTTAGATTTTTGGCCCAGAATGTAATGAATGTTTTTGACTTCATTCGAAAGATAAAATGTCTACGCGTTCTATACTTACTACTTTTTGATCCAAAAACTTGTTTCAATAGTCTTAAAATTGCTTTCAAAACAGGCTATTGAAATCACCAATCGGTATATAAGCGAGCGCCGCTCGGAAATCCACTCAGTTCTAATTGAACAGCGTTTGGAGCATGTCGCTGTTGTGGTGAAGCTCTTCGTTTATCATGAAAGCGCGGATGAACGGTGTCACCTGTTTGTGCACCCTAGGCCAGAAGGGAATCCATCAGGAGGAGAGTGATGCCACAAACGGTTCCCCGGGAAGAACTCGAAGCAGCCGCTACACACACACACACATACACGCGCGGAATTCTTTCCGTTTAGCTTTCCATTCAGCATCGAGAAAGTTCCGGAAAGATCTAATCGTTACTGAAAATAATCTGCCAGTTCCTCTGGGAATTTAAAAATACATTCATGTGAAAGAGTTTATTTGAATGTTTTCTAACCATATAACACAGCGATCAAATACATTTGATTTTGTAATTTTTCAACCAAGTGTAATTAGCAGGAAAGCTTCTGATGATTATTCTTCCCCATCAGTAGGATATTTCCGTATCCAATATTGTATGCGTAAGCAATCGATTATTGCTCAGTCGCCGAAAGTTTCGAGCTCAGAGAGTTCATTCCTCTCTAGTATGCCTTCCAAATTGCCATCGTAAACCACACCTTCTCTCGATTCAATCACACACAGCGATAGCGATATTCTGGTGGTGAGACACATTTATTTTTCGTGAGGACATCGACAAGACAACATCGTTGCCTAACGTGCTGGAAGAGGTGGACGGCGAAGGATCGACACATACACGCACAGAATTCTTTCCGTTTGGATACCATTCAGCATCGAGAAAGTTCCGGAAAGATCTAATCATTGCTGGAAAATAATCTGCCAGTTCCTCTGGGAATTTAAAAATACATTCATGTGAAAGAGTTTATTTGAATGTTTTGTATCCATGTAACACTGTGACCAAATATGTTTCAAGCAAGTGCTATTAACAGATGGTTATCGAATTAGCATTAACCACTGGTGGGCTTCCAGTATCGAGGAAAATGTGGAAATATCTAATCGTTACTGAAAATAATCTGCCAGTTCCCCTTGGAATTGAATAGTACATTCAAGCGAAAGAGTTTATTTTAATGTTTTCTATCCATAAAATATCCATATAATACATTTGGGTTTGTGATTTGTCAATCAAGTACAGTTAACAGGAAAGCTTCTGAAGATTATTCTTCAGAACAAGGTTTTTCGTATCCTATATTGGATGCATAAAACCTTGTGCCTCCAACGTAACGCTCTTGTTTACGAAGTCCCCCAAATATTCATTTATTCATTCATTCAGAATGGATTTAGATTCCACTTCAAACAAATGATCTCTAAATCAACGATAGTCCTACGTCACCCTTGCGGTTATACCATAGATATAACCCACTTCCTGTTTTTTTTATCCCATTTATTTATTTAAGGCTCATTAGCATTTTAGCTGTAACAGAGCCGAATTTTAATCGTGTACATGTGTATCATATATCTATAATTAGCACATTACACTGTTGCCATTCGCCAGTATTCCTTCTATACCATTACATATGGTACATTCACACAGTAGCCATTTAGGCGTAAGAGTATTCTTTCTGTTCTTCCATTATCCAGTTGGACCACCGGACAGCGGAGACAGTTGAATGATCATTGTTGAGTTATTTATAGAACAGCAGCCCGATGTGACTTGCAGAGCAGAGTAGTTGTATGGATGAATCGATCTTATTTCGACCGTGGATCGATCTCCATCGCTGATGATTGTTGCGTGGACGTAGCTATTCTGTAACAACACAAAGATGGTCAATGAGGGTCCTGAGTTTTGAACTCACGATCGATCGCTTACTAAGCGAACGCGCAACCAATGTGGCTACGGAGACCCCCTAATAATGAATGTTGATGTTTATTATTTGTTTTTTTTTAAAAATTTTTTCCTTTAGTGGTAGACCTTAACATACACAATACTTGTGATATCTTCAATAAAGGGTGTGTCACATCAAATTGCATCACGGAAAAAACGCTGTAGAAATTCGCCCAGTAGACCGATCCTTTTGAAAATTTTAGACAGTAAAATAAAAACTATTAAACAACTTTTGGCATTTTCTTTTTATTCATACTTCGAGCCCAAGCCCGTATGCTCGCACCTTCCTCTTTACCCCATCCATAAGGTTCTGTACAACGTCAGGTTGTAGTTTTTTTTGAACAGAAATCCATTTTCTCTTGAAGTCCGCCTCCGATTTGACAACTTTTGGGTTCTTCCGGAGGGCCTGCTTCATAATCGCCCAATATTTCTCTATTGGTCGAAGTTCCGGCGCGTTGGGCGGGTTCATTTCCTTTGGCACGAAGGTGACCCCGTTGGCTTCGTACCGCTCCAACACGTCCTTTGAATAGTGGCACGAAGCGAGATCCGTCCAGAAGATGGTCGGGCCCTCGTGCTGCTTCAATAGTGGTAGTAAGCGCTTCTGTAGGCACTCCTTATGGTAAACCTGCCCGTTTACCGTGCCGGTCATCACGAAGGGGGCGCTCCGCTTTCCGCAAGAGCAGATCGCTTGCCACACCATGTATTTTTTGGCAAACTTGGATAGTTTCTGCTTGCGAATCTCCTCCGGAACGCTGAATTTGTCCTCTGCGGAGAAGAACAACAGGCCCGGCTGACGAAAGTCCGCTTTGACGTAGGTTTCGTCGTCCATTACCAGGCAATGCGGCTTCGTCAGCATTTCGGTGTACAGCTTTCGGGCTCGCGTCTTCCCCACCATGTTTTGCCTTTCGTCGCGGTTAGGAGCCTTCTGAACCTTGTATGTACGCAGGCCCTCCCGCTGCTTGGTCCGCTGGACGAATGAACTTGACAAATTCAGCTTATTGGCGACATCCCGGACCGAACCTCTCGGATCACGTCTAAACTGCTTAACTACGCGCTTGTGATCTTTTTCACTGACGGAGCATCCATTTTTGCCGTTCTTCATCTTCCGGTCGATGGTTAGGTTCTCGAAGTATCGTTTTAGTACTCTGCTGACCGAGAATTGGACGATTCCCAGCATCTTACCGATGTCCCGATGTGACAACTCCGGATTCTCGAAATGAGTGCGCAGGATTAATTCACGACGCTCTTTCTCGTTCGACGACATTTTTCCAAATTTACGAAAAATTGACAGTGAAGCATGGCCAACGTGATCTATACACTCTTATCTGATTATAAGCGAAAGCTGAAGATATAATTCCTAAAAATTAAATTTCTATAGCGTTTTTTCCGTGATGCAATTTGATGTGACACACCCTTTAGCTTGAGCCCGCGCGCTTTAGCAACCATAGACAATATGAGATAGAAGGAAGGAAGGTATTGTATTATAGAGACTTTAAACTTTTTCAGTTCATTCGTCTCTAGCCTTGAGAAAGGCCCTTTGAAAACTCTACTCTACTCTACTCCAGCACTACCACCTCCACCCTCTTGCCTTGAGAAAGGCACTCGATCCCTCGCCGTCCAGCTCGTCCAGCAACGATGTTGTCCAGTCGGTGTCCACACAAAGAATGATGAGATAGAACATAAGCAAAAGCATTTTATTCAATAAAAATGAAAGTATTCAAATGGGTTTGGTGAGATGTGGAGTGTGGAAACCTGTGATAACTTAGGGATAGCTCAACCGGAATACTCGTAGATTCATCTTCTCAACAGATAATTATATCAAGACTTTTCTGTTTTGTGGCAGATCTCATTGCAGATTCAGGTTGACACGTTTACTCCCCAGGGCTTGAAAAGTCGGCTGGAATTAGTCTCGGGTTTGCTCAGCTGTTTCGAAAACGATTGCATTAGCAGACCGTTATCGGATATCTAGTGAAGCGAGAATTCCTTTGTAAGTTCAAGGCTAATACTGGACAGGTATTGGTTTCAATTCCTGGTCGGTCAAGGATTTTTTCGGGTTAGGAATTTTCTTGACATTCCTTAAGATATGTAAAGTAATAGACCTAAAGTATCGGCTTAGGTTTGCTCAGCGGATAGAACTCGGAAACGATCGCAATTGCAGGCCGTGGCCGGGGATCTGATAAAGCGGGATTTCCCTAGTAAATTCATGGCTAATACTGACAAAGGCATTGGGTTCAATTTCCGATCGGTCTACGGTGTTTCCGGGTTGGAAATTCTCTCGACAAGCCATAGAATAAAGGGGGGTCTTCGTAGCCACTTGGTTACGCGTTCGCTTACCAAGCGATCGATCGTGAGTTCAAACTCAGGGCACTCAATTGTCCATCTTTGTGTTGTTATAGAATAACTACGTCCACGCAACCATCATCAGCGATGGAAATCGATCCACGGTGGAACAAAGATCGATTCATCCATACAAATGCTCTGCTCTGCAAGAAACATCGGGCTGCTGTTCTATAAATAACCCAACAATGATCAATATCAACTGTCTCCGCTGTCCGGTCTGCTGAACAATGGAAGAACAGAAAGAATACCCTTACGCCTAAATGGCTACTACAGTGTAATTTACCATAATGTAATGGAACAGAAAACTTAACGTCTAAATGGCTACTACTAACTGCTGTGTAATTTACAATTTATAGAAACATAAACATATGTACATGTACACGATTAAAAAACCCGGCTCTGTTACAGCTAAAATGCTAATGAGCCTAATAAATAAATAAATGAAAAAAAAAAACCCATAGAATAAATACTTTAGATAGAGCCATGGAATCAATACTTTAGATAGGAGCTTAAGTTGTTATTTCGATTAGTAATTTATGTCTGCGGAATAACCTTTCCGTTTTCTTTTCAATTTAATGTACTCACTGGTTAGTATGATGTAATAAAGAAATACAGTTATTCAATTATTATCAATAAGATAACTCGTCCTGCTCAAACCTTTGTAGGGGATCATTAAGAAAAAAAAACTTTATTCTCTGAAAAGTTGAAGATGATCGGTTGAATGGGTGCAATTTTGGAAAACAGCGATTTTTTCTCGTGATGTAATGTGACTCGGGACAGCCTTTAATGCAGATGTAACGAATGTGTTGTTTTTCGGGTTCTCCATAATAAGAATGGCAAAAACATGTATGTGTGTGTGTTTAGAAACGAAACGTCATGCATTGATTTTTCTCATTTTTCCCAAATGCTTCGTTGACCCCGTTCTGTTAAATTGCTTTCTACACATCCATCAGTCGCTTTGACAGGCAGCAAACATTTCAAGCCATGTCCAACGAACTCAATCATATACCTCACGGAAGGTACACGTTTCGCGAAATACATTGGGAACTTCATTCCCATCGAGTATACAGGTTTACTAATGGGAGAACTGTAAATAACACAGTCAACGGCCGCTTTAAACACCTGAGCAATAATTTTCATATTGATGAGTACTCTTTTTACATGTTATTCATGATATTTGAACCACTCTATATCATTGAAGAATTGTCAAAGTGACTACGAAAACTGAACTGTTATGACTGTCCGAGAGCCACAAATCGTTTAATTCTCCATCGAACGAGATAATCTCCGATGTTACATTAGTGTTCCCAATTGATCGCCCCCGGATTTCATGGCATTTGTCAACACGAATGTTAGCACTTTTCCAGCTCATAAATGTAATCATATCCTTTTTCCGCTGTGGTAGCGATAAGTGGGAGTACCGCCGGCAGACAACCCGGCTCGCGTTTTGTCTTCCAAACGTCGCTAATGGCACTCGACGAAATCTAACCGTAAATCGATTCGTCGTCTACTTCTGACATTTACTGCCGCCGTAAAACACTCCGGCTTCGCATCAAATTTGTACCAATTTTAACGACGCGCCGCTGAACAGAACCGCACGAGATAATATTTCCCATTACTTTTGAGCTGCGACAAATTTCTGTTTATTCCAGGCGGGTTGGCTGGTGGCTGCTCATCTGCCTCTTTTCGCTGTTGGTGCATATACAACACTGCGACAACGATGACGCCGAAAGCGGTTTGAAAGAATCATGATCCCGTCGTGCAGTTTGTGCTAATTTGGAATGAATTTCAATTATGATGCTAAGTTCTGCGGCGCTGAAATTGGTTTTTGTCGACAATTTGGTCGCGATGTCTTCTAGTAATGTATGTCAAGCTACATTAACCCTAGTATATGCCAACTTCACTAATGAAGAAAATGTTAGCTTCATACCGTACATTAAATGGATCGTGCTTGAAGTTGAAAGTGAACATGACATTCCTCTGGGATAGCATTGAGTGATTTACGATGGGACGACACAATGGTGGATGCACGCATTTTACGGTTCATATCACATCGATTCCCTCGTCGAACGTCCAACTTTCAGCGCACAATGGAGACGTGGGTTGCCTCCGTGCAGACCGTGTGCGTATCGTCTGAACGGATTCAAGTGTTTGATCTGAGCAAAGAGATGCGCTATTTCATCATTACTCCCCAGCGTTCATAAAAGCACCATGTGGACCCATAACTCTCGTGAGTCTGTTCGTAGCGAACCACAGTGAAGCAACCATAACTAGGTTTACCTTGTTCGTTTGCGCACAGCGCTCCCAAAAGAGTTCGTGCCTAAACGATAACAATTTATCGAAGGTCAACTTGCCTTTGGTATGGTTAAATGTAAACAGCTCGAGGAAAATTGCATTGGTTATAAATGCTAATAGGTAGCGTCAGAATTTATAGTAACCAAGAAAAATGTTTCAATTAAAGTCCCACATCAAATTGCATTATGGAAAAATCACCTAGTTGACCGATCCTTTTCAAACTTCCAGACAATAAAATATAATCCATCAGTAAGCTTTTGTCATACTTATTTCATTCAACTTCAGCTTGAGCTTGAGCTTGGGTAGACTGTACATTTCGTAGTTGCTCTCCGTGATTGACCTGAACCAACCAAATTGCACAAAGAACACACAGAATGACGCTTGGGACTAGCAAATCATTCTCGATGTGCAATTTTCGGTGATTCGAGCTTTAAACGGTCAATAACGATGCCGGCCACGTCCTTACAGTCACCAGGGGAAGGGAAGGAATGTTAGTATGATATCCCTAGCGAATATCATGGGAGGGATAATTGTTAGTGGGGCGGGGTATGAATCAGGATTCACCGAGGTAAGTGATGTGAGTATTTCAACACGAACTATCGTCCACTCGACGAAACGGAAATCCGAAAATATAATGTGCACAGTTTATCTCTAGGTATCCTGAGAAGGAAACCCTGTGAAATTAATTCGATTGACTATCGATGTATTGTGCAATCAACGCATACAGTCACAAATCATTCAATCCCATTCGCTGCATCGAGAGTTATCTCTGTAAAATACACATTTACACAAATACCTGCAAAACTATAAACACTAAAGGACACAGTTCACATAAGAATGTATGTAATATCAAAGGGGTGTTCTAGTTTAGAGACCTGGAAAAACTCAAAAAAATATATCACACTTCTGCAGCCCACACATTCAAGAACATACCCTAGAAGGTATCATTATAACCCTAGAAAGGAGTTTTAGAAAAACGCGATGTGCTCTCTGGAACAATGAAGAGTTCCAGAGAAAGCATTAGGAAATGTATTGATAAACGGCTAAGTGTCAGGACCAAAAGCCTCGAGCAATCCAACATCATGAAGCGAACATTATTACTCAAAACCTGAACAACCCAACACCGCCCAGGGACTCGCCAATCAGGCAGCAACTCGTTTCACAATTCACCGAACGTCAACACTGTATATTCATCATCGCGGACTACTCGTAACCAAGGCGCCTCTATATATACCAGGTGAAACAATCATATGAAATGCACTTTCAGCCATATTGCAATTGCTGTCGGTATTGTTTACAAACAGCTCTGGTGAAAATCTAAACCCAACATTTGAAATTGTACAAATGAAGCGATATAAAATTGTTGAACCTGAACGGATAGTAATGAATAGAGTAAGCAGGCAATACTACAGGCGGTCAAGTAAATATTTCGACTCAACCCAGTGGACCAGGTAGTCAGCAATAACTGCACACAACGAGAGTTGTTGCCGGTCGGAAGAAGAGGAAAATCATCAGAACAATACCGGCGGTTCTCAACAAACTGCTACGACCAGCCGTGTGACACCTGCCATGTTTTTGGTGCCAACATCTCCAACGTCAAAAGTATTTGTTTTCTTCAAAACAGCGATCCGCGTTGACGGCATTGAGCTTCGTTTACTAGTTTAGGGGAGCGTAAAAGAATAGCTGGTTTTCAGTCGGAATGAACGTTTTCAGAATTAAAATTATGAATGAAAATTAGCTTTACTATATCAAATTAGTATTCTAAAGGGTGTGTCACATCAAATTGCATCACGGAAAAAACGCTGTAGAAATTTAATTTTTAGGAATTATATCTTCAGCTTTCGCTTATAATCAGATAATAGTGTATAGATCACGTTGGCCATGCTTCACTGTCAATTTTTCGTAAATTTGGAAAAATGTCGTCGAATGAAAAAGAGCGTCGTGAATTAATCTTGTACACTCATTTCGAGAATCCGGAGTTGTCACATCGGGACATCGGTAAGATGCTGGGAATCGTCCAATCCACGGTCAGCAGAGTACTAAAACGATACTTCGAGAACCTAACCATCGACCGGAAGGTGAAGAACGGCAAAAATGGATGCTCCGTCAGTGAAAAAGATCACAAGCGCGTTCTTAAGCAGTTTAGACTTGATCCGAGAAGTTCGGTCCGGGATGTCGCCAATAAGCTGAATTTGTCAAGTTCATTCGTCCAGCGGACCAAGCAGCGGGAGGGCCTGCGTACATACAAGGTTCAGAAGGCTCCTAACCGCGACGAAAGGCAAAACATGGTGGGGAAGACGCGAGCCCGGAAGCTGTACACCGAAATGCTGACGAAGCCGCATTGCCTGGTAATGGACGACGAAACCTACGTCAAAGCGGACTTTCGTCAGCGGCCGGGCCTGTTGTTCTTCTCCGCAGAGGACAAATTCAGCGTTCCGGAGGAGATTCACAAGCAGAAACTATCCAAGTTTGCCAAAAAGTACATGGTGTGGCAAGCGATCTGCTCTTGCGGAAAGCGGAGCGCCCCCTTCGTGATGACCGGCACGGTAAACGGGCAGGTTTACCATAAGGAGTGCCTACAGAAGCGCTTACTACCACTATTGAAGCAACACGAGGGATCATCTTCTGGCCGGATCTCGCTTCGTGCCACTATTCAAAGGACGTATTGGAGTGGTACGAAGCCAACGGGGTCACCTTCGTGCCAAAGGAAATGAACCCGCTCAACGCGCCGGAGCTTCGCCCAATAAAGAAATATTGGGCGATTATGAAGCAGGCCTTCCGGAAGAACCCAAAAGTTGTCAAATCGGAGGCGGAATTCAAGATAAAATGGATTTCTGTTCAAAAAAAACTACAATCTGACGTTGTACAGAACCTTATGGACGGGGTAAAGAGGAAGGTGCGAGCATACGGGCTTGGGCTCGAAGTATGAATAAAAAGAAAATGCCAAAAGTTGTTTAATAGATTTTATTTTACTGTCTAAAATGTTCAAAAAGATCGGTCTACTGGGCGAATTTCTACAGCGTTTTTTCCGTGATGCAATTTGATGTGACACACCCTTTATTTAAATTCAAAACACTTGAATTGCAGGTGGGGAAAGGTCTCATACGAAAATTGTTTGTGAAGATAACTTTATATAATAATAAAAAAATTCAGTTACAATGTTGGAATTGTATAGCCATATGGTTGAATGAAAGTCAGAAACACATGTTTCAAGTAATTAAATAACATGATGTGAAAATTTTCATTCAAATTTTAAAATTTAAAAACCGGCTTCGCGTCTTCTAATCTGATAGTGATCACACTAACGAGTTTGGGACCCAAATTATGGCCCTAATTCGAAGTCGCCACCAGACGTCGACACAATGCCACTGTCGTCGCGAATTACCAATTTACCACAAACTGACATATCGTGATGTCGATGATGAACTTTTTCAGCAGAGGGATAGTGAGATAGGCGGTGACGGTAGGTAGAATGAGATAGCGAGAATCGTGCCATACACCTGGCTTCGACGCTTATTCGAACGATGCCTACTATGTTCGGCTTTCGCGAATTTATGTGAAAAAGAAGGAATGATTTTGTAGAATTTCATTCTCATCTAGTTCATCCACTACTCTCGCATGTGAAAATGCAAAAATGGCGTATCCTAGCAATAACAAAACAAACAACTCCCGCTCCACAAACCGTAATATCCTTCTTATTGAAGTGATGATGTTGCTTCACCTGTTATACATTTATATAAGCACCTTGCTCGTAACTAAACACAAAGTCTCAAACTGAGACACTGCAAAAAGAATTTCAGTGTTAGAATATTTGAGAAATAGTGAGAGAGAGAGAGAGAGAGAGAGAAATAAGGATAAAAAGAATAAAAATAAATAACTTAGCTCTTCATCGTTGATCTCCCTGCGCAAAGAGAGCGCTTTTCTTCGTTACAGCGTCACTCACTCGAAGAATTTTACAGCTGCAAGCACATACACACGATGTATAACACACCGGCCCCACACAATGGAGAACATAGGGCGCTTGCAGCGTGCATATGTAATAGTGATCTGTTGGGCAGGCAAAAGAGATCGCTGCATATGATTTATATGGATCGACAAGATTGAGCTTTGTTTAAATAATTATTTTAGCGAAGTAGTTACAAAAATTACACGCTATTCTATATTAATAACATGCGAATATATCTTTCTTTACATGAAAATATTTACTTTTTGCGTCAAAGCTATATACACGGAGGAAAAAAGAAATTTCTGTTATGGCTATGATCCTTATCAATGGAATCAGATTAATTATTTAAAAAGTTTCACAGAAACAATGCAAATTGCACATGGCGATTGTATAGCCGGATTGGGTGAAGTGTGTTCCCATTTAGGCTTTGTGCTTTTTGCCCTGGAATGTTGTTCTCGGGAAGAAGTAAACTATAATGAACATTCGTGTGCAGATATCGGTGGTTGGCCCCGCCAAAAAAGCCGTTGGTTATGTTGAAATTAGGGACATATTCAGCCAGAAAAATCAACCAACCCTCAGATATGATTTCCGGGTACCTGAATGCTCTGCGGAGAAGTTAAATATGATTATAAGAAAATTGATCGGAAACGAAGAAAATCCATCGATTAGCCAATTCATAGAAAATACAAGGAAGCATTCGAACATGGAAAAAATGGATTCGGATATGTAAAAAATGGTCATAAAAAATAAAGTTTAAAACAATAATCAGTGCAGAGAATAGTAGTCTTCCTTTTTTTTATTTATTTATAAACATTATCTTTTCAATGTTACCTGATGAAAGTCTACTACATCTTTCGCTGCAAACTTGTCCTGCTTTCGGAAAAACTCGCTCACATGGTACTAAAGTTACCGGAATACATAATATTTTCTAAAAAATGGTAGAGCCGGGGAGAGAAAGATTTCCTTTCATTCCATCAAAGCTAACGGTCGCTTATTCTCAGCAAATGTGATTCCGCTAAACATTTATCTACAATAGATATTGCAACAGCTTTTCGATCATGTGAGGATCGAAGATTGCCAACCAATGCATCAAACTCCTCCCATACAAATGACCGCGCTTCACCACCAACGATTTGTAGTAGTTTTGTAGGCGTGTATTCTATGGATGTCATTTTTAGCGTCCTTATCAACGACTAGTGTGCATAGTTGTACTTTCTGTTATCCAAAACCTTGCTGCTTGAAGCGAGGATCTAGCAGTATTGGTTAGGCTACTAATTCGTCTGACTCAAGATGTGTAAAAAACAATACCAGCTCCATGTACATTACCAGCAGCATGTCTGATGATTAACTGTATTATATTAATCAAATTATTTCATTCGATACCCATATGCGGGAGTTGCACGAAAAAAGTAATTGGCCTTTTTGGAGTTGGATTTATCATAAATAACTGTGCCCTACTAGTCGAGCCCTTTCATCTGATACCCATATGATGGGGTTTTCAGAAAAAATGTAGTCTGCCATTTTGTAACGGTCGCTATTTTGGATTTACATTTTCCATAAATAACTGTGTTCTACTAGTAAAGACCTTTCATTAGATACCTATATTGATGGGATTTTGAAAAAATACATATTTCGCCATTTAAGGATGACAGCCATTTTGGATATGCATTTTTCATAACTGTGATCTACTAGTCAAGCCCTTCCATTTGATACCCATATTGATGGGGTTTGGACGAAATTTGTTTGTCTGCTCTCTTTTGTAACCACCGCCATCTTGGATTTCCATTTTACATAAAAAATGTGCCCTACTAGTCAAGCCCTTTCATTTGATACCCATATTTATGGGGTTTCGAGAAAATACGTAATCCGCCAAAATTTACAACCATACAACCATCTAAATAAAACCGCTTAAAAAGCAGCATGGGAAACATATATTTCTTCCGCTCTGCCGCAGGCCACGGTTCGTCAGAACGAGCGTACGATCCACGGTTCTTTACCAATAAGTCGGCTCTTAAAAGAAACACGGTTCTTTTATGAACTGCATTTCTTTTTTGAACCGTGGTTCTCAAATGAACGGCTCTTGAATGAACCGCGGTTCAAAAAAGAGCCACGGCTCATAAAAGAACCGTGGTTCATTTAAGAGCCGTTCATTTGAGATCCGCGGCTCATTTTTAAAGAACCGTGGATCGTACGCTCTTTTTGACGAACCGGCTCAAATGAGCGGCTCGTGAGCGCTCGCCCATCTCTACATTATACACACATGCAGTACAGCTCTGTGTATCGGTGCACGCGAAAGAAAAACAAAATGAGTGCTTTGAGAAAAAAAAAAATGGGTAGCTTGTATCTACGACACAACCGCAAGGTTGACTTGGGACTACCTTAGCTTAGCAATCATTTGTTTGTATTGATTAAAATTTTAATTGAATGAAACAATTTCCGAATTCAATTGAATTCAATGTATTTGCTTTGTGAGCAAAAAAATTGTATAATGCCATGTAAGGTCAATTCATGCAATAGATTATGTTCTTCGTTACAAGTAAATTTAATGTTTACGTTTACGTTTGGTATGATGACATCTTGGTTTTGATGTCTGTGTTAGGCAAACACATTTCAGTCAGAACAAAAATGACCCCGATTTGCATGTATTTGCAATGCCGATTTCCCCAGACACCTTGGTTTAGAAGTCTTTATTAGGTAAACACATTTCAGTCGGAACAAAAATGCCCCCGACTTGCATGTATTTGCAATGTCAATTTCCTCTCGCTCCATGGATTTGAAGTCTGTGTTAGGGAAACACATTTCAGCGGGAACAAAAATGCCCCCGACTTTCATGTATTTGCAATGCCGATTTCCCCAAGGTTGCTTGGTTTTGATGGCTGTGTTAGGGTGCGAACAAAAGTCCCCATACTTTCATGTGTTTGCAATGCCGATTTCCCCAAGGCTGCTTGGTTTTGATGGCTGTGTTGGGGAAACCGTAAATCGGACCAATCAAAACGAGGTAGTTAGGGCGTTTAGATAACGCTCAACATTTTACAGTTATTCAATTGTTTATCTGATGAAAAATAACATTTCATTAATTGCGATAGATGCGTTGAAATATTCCGTATCAATTGATGCAAACATCTTTCCGATCTAGTTAGAAATGTTCGAGTTATAAGCATTCGGAATCTTTCATTTTTTCCTGCATGTTCTATGTTTAGGTTTTCATTTTACCCCCCATATACTCCGGTTAGACGTAGTTCCACGTCAAAAAACACTTCACACACTTTGAAAAAAAAACACGCCGCGTATACTTTCGCTCGTTGAATATACTGTGGCCGTTTTCTCCGGTTTATTTATTGACACATTTTGATGATCACACGATTACAAAATATTTTCACACAAGGTTCGGACTTATTTAGAAACAGCAATCCTTTTCATTACACTACCGACGCCGAAAAGCTACCGAAGTGAAGCTACACACGGAGCGAACGAGAAACACGTCCGCATCACTTCTCACACGAGACTCCATACTTATTTCATTCAACTTCAATACAATAACCCTATGCTCGCATTTAACGCTTAACTCCACTCATAAAGCTTTGTACAACATCTGGCTGCAGTTTCTTCTGTACGGAATCCCACTTTTTCTTCATGTCTTCCTTCAGATTTGACCTCCTTGGGATGCTGCCATAGTGCCTGCTTGAGGCTTCGTCAGCATCTGGATGTACACTGTACAGTTTCCGGGCCCGCGACTTGCTGTCGATTTGGAATCACGGCGTCACGATTTGGAGACTTCTGCGCTTTGTACGCATGCAGTCCCTTCCGGTCCTTAGCTCTCTAAACAAAAGACTTGGACAGATTTTACTTTTTGGCCACATCCTTGACCTAACCATTGGGATTCCGCTTAAATAATTTCACGACACGCTTGTTTTTTTCTTTTATTTATTATTTATTCTTTTGATAAAGGGTGCCTTCTCGCTATGTTTAAACAAAGTGGGAGTAGGAGAAGCGACCTAAATAATAATATTAGCGCTTGTTATGAAGACATGTATGAGGAACACAAAATTAAGGTCGCGAGTAGCTAAGATATCGCGAACTGGTATGGGTGAATGTACTCCTCAAGCCTCTAAATCGGTCACAAGTTAGATTTTTTAATTGCGAAATTCATTGCATGACCAAACAACGTGCTCGATGTCATGATATCCTTGACCGCAGTTGCATAAATTGTTGCTGAAAATGATCAACTCATTCATTTGAATTCGAACGAATAATTACCATCAGTCAGGCTTGTCTGATTATAAAGTTCGCAAAATTGAGAACTTTCTGATTGAAAAGTGCAATTGACGTTATTGAAAGTGTGACCTAATTGAAAGTTTAGGAACAATATAACCGGTTTAGTCATACGATCGTTTAAATGAGTCAATATACGATTGATCGATTGATTATGGTCACACTAAACTTGGAACGAAAAGAATAGTTTTAGCTCTTCAAATCGCTCGAGATTTCGTTCAACAACTGCCTCCAACGAAAGCCATCTCGTTGCGTTGCCTTCAATATTTTCATAAATCAAAATATCTATGTCTGCATGGAAATGAATTCAATATTTGAAATTGAGTGTAAATTCTGTATCTTTGCTGAAAATCTGTGATTCTGTACATACAGATTCTGTATCTGAAATTTGGCGAAAAATCAGTAAAATACAGAATATTCTGTATATGTGGCAACTCTGATTGGGCTAGTGACCAGGGATGCCAGGTGATTTTTTTCAAATGTCTTCACAATCTAATCGGAGGAAACTAAAATTCCAAACTTACTTTTGAACAAAGTTTTATAGCTTATTTAATGTTTATTCTAATTGTTATTATTATACAGAGCATTTCATTAAACTTACCTTGAGGTTTTGAAGTTTATTTAAATAAATGTGAATAAAGAATAAATTGCGCCACTGTGAACTAGGTTTAGAAATGATAATTGGCTTGATGAACCGATTGAATAAATATAGCCCCAGTTCTCCCACAAAAACGGAACTGTGATAACCATATTTATGAAACTAACTATTGAAATGGTATGGGAAAACCTCCGACTTATGATGTGGTCGTCAGAAAGATCACGCTTAAACTATTGTATGTCTATGTCACAATCATTCGAATCTCGAGCGCAAATGAACTAATTACTAATGTCTTCTAGTGATGTATTTATGTATTCAGGTCGCTTGAAGTTCTCCAGAACTTGAAAAGTCGCTTTGTTGTTGAATTCATTAAGAATGAATTGCTTGTGGATATTCTGCTTGGAAAAGCATGAAAAAAGCAAGTGAATGACCCAGAAACAAAAGAGACAGAAGCCCTACTTCTTTCGACACTTTTTCATTACCAGGAATAGAGCAATGGGAAAGAATCCAAATGAAGTGATTTGGATATTTATATCGACAAGAATATTCAATGCATCCCTTATTTTTATTAGACAATATGATGCTTTCGTGTGTATTCAACTGGTATACTGCTGAGAATATCCGATAAAATAAAATAGTGGTCAGGGAAAATAGTAATACTCAATGGTCTTAATTGTGCGGTATATTGCAGCCAATTTCGAAACATACACTGAATAAGGTTCTTCAAGTTTATGGAAGCTAATGTGATGTTCAGTAAAGAGCCAGTGGATCCGTTGATTCTTAAACCATCAGCGAAAAATATTCTTGAAGAATTTTTATGGTTATATTTTGAAGCGAAAATATTAGGGATTAATGACGATAGAAGATGATCTGAAAAGTATCGAATTTTTTCCTTCATAGGAAGATCGAAATCAACCGAAGATCTGCAGAAGTTCGGGAAGCTAACATTATTGAAGATGTCTGGTGAAGGTTTTATTTCTTGAGATTTGTAATGAGAGTATAGATCTACGGATCTCGACCGTTGATTCAATTCGAGAAGCTTCTTACAATTTTCAATTACTAAAGGGTCCATGATTTCGCTCCGGATTAGGACGCGATAGGACAGTCCCCAAAACCGAACCTGTAATAGTAAAACACTTGCAGGACATCAAGGTTCATATTGTGTGTTGATTGCATACACCCCACCATGTTCCAGTAACTGTACAGAGAAAACTTGTTCTCTGTTGACATTTTTTTATTCAGAGAATATGTTCCACAAGTAGGGGAAGACGGGGTTAGACCGTCCCCCTAAGAAAACCAATTTTCATTTAAACGTCCTTCAGGATTTCCCCTATTTGTTGTACTACATATCATTGAGTATCTAATAATCCACTACTAAAAATGTGTAACTGTTGATTGTATATCTTTTTTTACGTTTTTTCATTAATTTTTGAAATGATAAAAAATTGCTTTTTATTTCACTGGTGGGGTAAGAAGGACCACCCGCGGGGTAGAACGGACCATGACGGGGTAAGACAGAGCGATACTATTTTCAAACAGTTTAGTCTAGTAAAAATAATAGGAACAGTGTTGTCTAAGGTACTAAATGTTTAGGGTTGTTCATAGACTACACACAAATCTCTGAAAATGCCATCAATATTCCACGTGCAGAGTTTTGCAAATATTCGTGAAAAAATTTACCAAATTGTCGGAACCTATAAGGACGATTATTCGAAAATTGTTTGTTTGAAAGTTTGAAAGAACGAGCTGCCGACTATATATTTCAATCAGTGGTGATAGATGAGAGTAGGATTTCGAAGTTACCGAGGAATTTGCTTGCCTTTCTCCTATGGATGTAGGATTCGAGGATGTCTTGAAGGATATCGTCCAAATCATCAACCAACTCGCACGCCTTGGATCATCGTGAGTTCTCTTTCACTCGAAAACAAACTCAAGTTCAAAAAACAAATGGGAAATTTCAATTTTACCCATTTTCTGACGTTGAGATTTTCTCAACTAGGAAAATAACTAGGAAAAATGTTGATGCACTCCAGTCGATTATTGCTGATTTTTCTTTCAGATTCTGGTACTTCAAAGCACATGAAAGAATTCTCCAATTTTCTCTACCCCATCCAGTTTCGATGATTTACATACTGCTGAAAACATGCAGATGGAACTCATTGAAACGCAGCGTGATTTAGAGTTGCGTGACAACTTTGAAAACCATGATGTCTTGGATTTCTACTCCAGATTTGTTCCAGAAGCGCGATTTCCAGAACTAATTTTATTACTTCTATGTTCAATCCACAAATATTTGTTCAGTTATGAATGAAATGAAATTAAAGTCAAGGAACAGAATCACTGACAGTCAGTCACTATCAGTGACTATCTCTCACATTCAAGTTGATTTAAATAAAATGGCTCAAGAAAGGTAGTTAGAGTGAATTCGAAACGGAGTTGGAGTATGTTTGTATTTTGAATTTTCTATATTGAAACAAACAAAAAATATTGTACAAACTTTTTGATGATTGAAAGAACGTCCAATTTAATCGTGATACCGTATTCACATTATCAAGTATAGCCATAATTCTCGCGACTACTCTCAGCAGAGAAATTTTGAGCGAAGAAAAGTGATAACACTGCAATCGTGTAGCTCGATGCCCCCTTCACTCTCACCAAGTTTCGTGGTCCCATCAGTACTTGTTCGGTTTCCTAGCAACGATAAAGTTCGGTCTGTACGAGAAGGGATGGGAACTGTCACGTTATTGAGGTGCAGGAAAACGTCACAACAGATCTACGAGCTGCGCAAACCGTTTTCTATCAATGAACGATTCGTGTTCCGTACACTGCAACAGTATAAAGAAACAGCTAATGTGGGTGATAGAGAGGGACAGAGAGAGACATCCGAGGTCGGTACGCCTGCACAATGTTATCTATGTTGTTCATGAACGCGTTCAACGCAATCCTCTTTGGAAACAAAAGCGATCATCAGTCGAAATGAACGTACATCGATGTGTGAGTCGTTTATTGACGCCCAGATTGAAGCGAATATGTTTGGAACGATTCAATGACTTCATTTCCGCAAATGATTGGCCATTTGCCAATTCATCGGATTATTCACAAATCTCATTGGAATTACCAATCGTCAAAGAATTCTTTTGAAAAGTGGCGGCGATTAACGATTGGTTTTGCGTGAAGAGATGGTCGAATAATGTTAATTCTGTATACTTGTAAAGGGCGAACACGAAATTATTGCGACACATTAACAGGGCATAACTTTTTAACCATTGGGTAAAAATCAACCAAATTTTGCACACTTTCTCATTGATGTGTATTGTCTACATGCTGTCAAACTCGAAGTCGTGTTTTTCGATTCAACGAAAATGGAGGTGAACCAACGCGAATCGAGAGAACAAATTCTTTCCAAACACCTGGAATTTCCTGACCTGTCGCACCGGCAGTTGGGAAGAATGTTGAACATTCACGATTCAACCGTCTCCAGAGTGTTGAAGCGGATCCAGGAGCGGTTGACGTTGGACCACGGCAAATGAGCTGGGAGAAAACCGGGACCGGAGAACAAAATGACGGAGGGAAAGGTGAAGCGGATGATTAAAGCAAATCCCAACGTCTCAAGCCGTGATTTGGCTAAAAAGATTGGCATGTCGCAGAGCTACGTCCAGAATGCAAAGAAGAGAGCTGGACTACATACATACAAGATACAGAACTTCCCAAACCGCGATGAGCGGCAACAATCGACGGCTAAAACTCGGGCACGGAAGCTCTACGAGAAGATGCTGACAAAATATGGCTGCTGTGTGATGGACGACGAAACGTATATAAAAGCCGATTTTAAGTAAATTCCGGGGTTGGAGTTTTTCACCGGCAAGAGCAAGTTCGATGTGGACGACAAATTTAAGAAGAAGAAAATGTCGAAGTTCGTCTCCAAATATCTCGTTTGGCAGGCCATCTGCTCTTGCGGACTGAGGAGTGAGCCTTTCGTGACAAAGGGCACAGTAAATGGCGAGATTTCTTGCAGCAGCACGACGAAGCTCCGCTATCTTGGCCAGATTTGGCATCATGCCACTATTCTAAAAGTGTCCTGGAGTGGTATGAGGCCAATTCTGTCCATTTTGTTCCAAAGGACATGAACCCGCCAAACTGTCCGGAGCTGCGCCCGGTGGAGCAGTACTGGGCAATAATGAAGCGAGAACTTCGGAAGAGCAAGAAGACAGTCAAAGACGAGAAGGACATGTTAAGAAAATGGAAAAAAAACTGAGAAACTGGTACCGGATGACACTGTAAAGACTTTGATGGAGGGCTTCAAGCGAAAATGCGTTCAATTTTACACTCAAGGCTCCATCGATTAACTTTTCTTTTGATTTTTGAAGTAAATATATTTATAAAACTACCCTGAAATTTTGGTTTGATTCTAAACATTATAAGAAAATTGGCATGATATTTTCGGTGTCGCAATAATATCGTGTTTGCCCTTTATACCTTCAAAAAATGTTTTGGGTTTTTATCTCATTTTTGACGTAGAACTACGTCTTTCATTAAGGGTGCCAAATCAGAAAACAGGTCACGTTTTTATGAAATAAAGTTAACGTTAATAACTATTTTTGCCGTGAACGGATTGTGGCGATTTACATACTAACAGAATCGGAAATTTCCTAAGATTTGTTTAATATGTTATACATTAGAATCCCCCGGTTTGTAAATGGTTAAAATTCATGAAAACTTTAGCGTTTCCATTTTCCCATACATTTGTTCTGTCCATTTGTGTACTTTCCCGAACAGAGCTGTCAATAACGAGCAACTTATCGACGACCAACGGAGGGGAAATCCTAGGATTTAATGTCTCCGTGAACAAAGGAAAAGTAGAAGAATGAAGGGGAATACTTGCCTAGAGTATAAACAGTGGATCTCGCTGATGCAAACTTTCATTCGGCATCGGACTGTTGAGCAATCCAGTTCACTTTGCTTTCGCTGCGCTTCGAACTAAGATTGGACCCCACCAGTGGTAATCCAACTTGGATATCGTCGTTTGGTTTTTCTGTTCGTTCTTGCGTGCTTTTCTTTCCGTGTCATACATTGGACGCTTCGCGTAGTGTGTGATGAGAAAGAAGAAGAGAAAGGCAGGCTCGAGCCCTGCAAAAAACGAACGCATTGCCAGGGGCAATAAAATTTCGAGGCAAGCGTCATCTAATGATGCACGCGATGTTGCAAGTTTTGTCATTGTTGTTCTTTCCATGCGGTGCCAAAAATATATTGATGTAGTTATGAGATGTGGAATAATGGTGCTGGTGCAACATGTATATAATCGACTGTAGCCGAGTCTATGTCAATTGCGAAAAAAGCTACCGGAATAGCGTTCGAGATGAATTTTCAATGCATTGACATGAAATAAATTGCGACATAAGATCAGCTAGTGTATTGCTCTGCAAGGGAAAGGATGAATCATCAATCAATTATCGTCAACTGATTCTACAATGAAAAAAAAAAAATTTACGTTTTATTAGGAACAGTAGTAAGAAAAAAATCTTCGTGGCCCGCGACTATAATGATAATTGAGGGGCTCAGAATGCAAGGGGTGTAAGTTACTTGATCGATTTCTCTTTGTCAACTTTTTCTTTGATTAATAATTCAACTGCAAAAACGTTCCAATTTGAGTTTGCTATAGAATCTGATAGATGAGGTTCTGACCTACCTTTTACATTGTCAAATAAGCTGGGAATGGGTTTGCAGCTAAGTTATGACCAAAAGAGAGAGACGATGTAGAGAAATCGATCAAATCACTTACACCCCTTTCATTCTAAGCCCCTCAATTCTAATGCGGCCACTGCTCTAGAGACACTAAAATGACTAAAAACACGAAACAATTACACCCACCTATACATATCATCAAAATATAATAGGCTTTTGCAAGTATCGTAAAAGTTAAAAGTATAGAATCATGAAAATTATGGACATACAATCTCACCGATGATTCAAATTGGCTGAGATGGAAACCTCCGGTTAAGTTTCACCTCGAAGGGGGAATCGAAAAACTGCTACCATAGAAGTATTTATTAATCCGATAGGTAGGGTTCAGGTGGTGTCACCTTCCCAGGGGCGGAAAAATATGCAAGGGCGAAAAAAATAACAATTCATTTTCCAGGTACGTTACTCACAGCAATCAGTCGATTTGGTCCTGATTTATAATTCCTAACAAATTTAAGCCCATTTGATGGGAGGGAAAAAAAACTTCCATCCTCAAATCCGTAAAACACACGACGGCTTAGTCTTTATTACCATCCATAACCAATTTGGTTGATTTAAAGCTCTCCCGGCGTTTGATTTATCGGTGTCTAACTTTTCATTTTGTGTCCCCCGACAATCGCACTCTGTACTTGTTGGTCTCTGTTGTTGCGTTGCCTGCGTAGTATTTCCGGGTTTACCAGTGGGGTTTTTTTTTTCCTGGAATTATATCCACTAGCTGATAATAAGCCCAAATCTTCTGATTGTGTCGTTTTATTTATGATTCCATGGGAGCGCATGGTGTTCGGTGAACAAAATCACCTCTCATAGAATATTATGCGTCTCCACGTGGAAGAGCTGAACCAATATATTTATCCGATCTGCACCCCTGGGAATCGCACCCAACTCGTTTCGTGTTAGATATACCGGAACATGTCAACGGGTATGTGATCTATGTTTTTAGTGTGCAGGAAGACTCACATCATAGAACGGGTCGGTCGGTTGCCAGAGTGCTCGGTCGTCACACAGCACCGTGGACAGACACTGCAAGCTGAATGGAAACATAAATCTTCCGGCACAATTTTCAAATCAACGATCCTGACAACATTTTACTGTATGGTGCACTTGCTGTCGGATAGGGTTCAACAGGGGAGTGTTACTACTGAGCGGAACGAAACGGATCGTTCAAGTTAAAATAAATAGTGCATATGTTTACGACAGCCGGTAGCCCTCGAGAAGATGGATGTTCGGTTGAGGAAATAAGATAGAATTCAATTCCGCAAGTGACACATCAGTAACCTGAACGAAGCAGAAACAAAACATTCTTTGGATAGTATGCTTTCCCAAATGAGTTGTTAAAGTTTTATTCCCGCTCGTATAATCGGATGATTGGAAATAGTTTCTATTGGTCTTGAGTTTGATTGTACTGTTCGAGAGGGATGGAACGAGGGGGTGAATCGATTACTTGCTGCTCCCTAGAGAAAAGTCTTCTATTTGGACATGGTTTTGAATTTTGTGGTTCGGAAAAAAGAGCATTTTATCTATAGTAATTGTAACTAATATAAACAAATTCTTAATTTTTTAATTTACTCTGAAAATTCCTAAAATTTATACTTTTTCTAATATCTCTCCAGAATATCTAAGATTCAATTTTAATATAGTGCAATTCCGAACAGATTTAAAAAACTTGTATTTTTAATTCGAACGAAAGTTTGTATTTCGTTTGGGTTGGAGGAAATATGAGCTTTTCACAGCATTTGGGAATTTTTTGGCTCAAATGTCCCTTTTGAAACCGTAATCTCACAAAAATTTTCGAAGTTTCGAAAATTCATAAAAATTCGATGTTTCACAAAGTTTGTCAAAAATGGTTTAACATTTTTGTACCCATTTTTTTAATTTTTAACATAACTTCTATTTTTAATGAAAAAATAAAAAATTAAAAATATATGAGGGGCTCAGAATGCAAGGGGTGTAAGTGACTTGAACGATTTCTCTTCGTCAACTTTTTATTTAGTTTATAACTCAACTGCAAAAACTTTCCAATTTAAGTTTGCTATAGAATCCGATAGATGAGGTTCCGACCGATTTTAAACATTGGTAAATACAGCTGGGAATGTATTTGCAGCTAAGTTATGACCAAAAGAGAGAGTCGAAGTAGAGAAATCGATCAAATCACTTACGCCCCTTTCATTCTAAGCCCCTCATATATTCTAGATCAGGGGTTCTCAAACTATTTTGGGCCACAGACCCCTTTTCTAGAATGAAGTCATACCTCAGACCCCTATAGCCAAATTTTTTTGAGAATCCTAACTTTATTATTTTTTCTTACTGAATTTAATAATTATTAATTTTAAAATATTGCAGTTAGTTAAATAAGTAAACTTGACATTATTTTCCATGGAGGCGATCTGGCGCAGTGGTAACATCCGTGCCTCGCACGCAAAGGGTCACGAG
Source organism: Toxorhynchites rutilus septentrionalis (assembly GCF_029784135.1). NCBI lineage: Eukaryota > Metazoa > Arthropoda > Insecta > Diptera > Culicidae > Toxorhynchites > Toxorhynchites rutilus. The sequence continues at coordinate 165,406,154 of NC_073746.1, forward strand.
CTCAATTCTCACTTCCGATATCTTCCAAAAAATCAAAGTAATATGACAAACCAGCCAAAAGTTTTGAAAGTCAACATAATACAGAAAAAATATGTTCTCATCATATTCAACAAAATAAGTAGATATTAAATTTAGTAAATATCAAGTGTAATTAAGAATTATTAATACAAATTACACACAAACTATAAAAACATTGGTTTGCGATCTATCCGCAACTACCAAAATATCAAAATACGGTTCGATATAGGTTAGTTAAACCTTAAATCTCCCCGTTCGTTGATTTCAAATGGTTCGTTTGGTTTCGGATTGCTTGTAACCATACTGAAACCTTTTTCGGCAAAGTAAGATGAAAAACTGAATCCTTTTTAGACAAAGTAAGATGAAAAAACGAGAAGATATTTTTAAGCAATGTCCCACAACGCAGGATACTGTGTTTCAATATTGCATTGCAACCAGAAATTATGACAACTTTGGTTGTACTCCTGCTTGAGCTCCTCATTTGTGCTGATGATAATCAACCTTTCTTTCATTATAACCTTGGCTCATTCCATGGCTGTGATATAGTATGGATTTATTATCCCTTGAGGAATTTGAAAACTTTGAAGATCCTTAAACATCTTAGTAAAATCTAGGGCTCAGATCTTCTGCTACTAAAAGTTGCCTGTGTATCACCTTACGCAGTTGTAACTTTGAGCTGTAAAACCACGATGACGACCAACCATAGATGGTGCAATATCAGTCACCCTGAAATAGCTTGGTCGGTAAAAAAAAACCGTTCCACGGCCTGAAAGATCGATTCTCCTCCGGTATCAGTATCCATATATGTAGCAAAAATCATTTTTTGTCACATATTCTTATCTTTAATACATCAAACATACCCTAACAACAGAGCTTCATTGCTGGATAATGTAGACTTGTCCAGCTGGAGAGAAAATCTGTTGGTCTATACTAAATTGAATATCATAACATTTCATTTCATAAGATAACGTGGCAGAATCCGGAAGTTAATTCTGTTTAAAATTCTTCACAAAAATACACAAAATTGTACACATTAATACCCTTTCTTCTGTTTATTCAATTATGCAGAAGGAGAAAAGGAGTTATCATTTATCATTTTTAAACACAAGTCAAAATAGTTAGAATCTACATAAATATGAGCCTAAGTCAAAAAAATCTATGACTACAGAAGTATGAGTATATCCTTTCGAACTTCTAAATCAGCAGCCAATTAAATTCATTAATTGCATTTTTATCATAACCAAACAACATGCTCGATATTATGATATCCTGGACCACAATTACATAAATTGTTAGTAACAAGACCTATACAATAAAGACATGCATCGAGCCCGAATAGACTGAACATTGGGGAAAATAGAGTAAAACCATCTTCCAAGATTATCCCTCCATTGATTCTTCCACCTTATAACTGCCTGTGCTCGTTGCGTAAGGGAGGAAAGCGAGTGGTTAGTGCGTCAAATCGTCAAATTGTTTTGTTTTTTACTATATTTTCTGTTCGTGTTCCAGGAAAAAAAAGCTGGATAAATTCCCTGTCTAATGGTATATGACACAACATATATCGAAATAACGATTTTGAGTAATATGGGTTTGAAACACTTAATGAATCATTATATTTTCCGTAGAGTAATCCCCCTATATCCCTATACAGGTAAAACTGTTTTTGTGCGATTTCTCATTTGTGTGACTCTTTAGGTGCAATTTTATTATTTGTACGATTAGTTTGTGTGATTCAAGACCCGATGTCATAATAAAATCGTTCAAACGAGGAATCAAGTAAAAACGGAGCGCACAAAAACAGGTTTGCCTGTATAGAAATCAAAGACATAGCCCTATGTAAAAAAAACACACATAGGTAACCAAGCATTTTTAAGCTCTTTTTCAATCACTTTATTCTAGTCTCTATTTAGCTATTTTAACACATTGTAATCTCTTGATCAAATTAGTAGATGAGTGTATTATCATTCAAGCTGCAACGTATTTCAGAACGCAAATGAACTTGCAACCTAAGGTTATACTTGTTATACAGTAAATTATCTGGAGCATGTTTATACATAATTTTAATGATGACTTCTTTCGCAGTAAATCGCGTATATGTTTAAAATACAGAGAAATTTAAAACGTGTCTGAAGGGCGCTCAAACACATTATCTTGCGCGAACCTGTTCACGTTTTTTTACCTACAGAATTGTTCATCTTGTACTTTTTGTACTTTTTTCTTTTCGTCTTGCGCACGTTCATCTTCTTGTTGAGTTTTGAAAATGTACAGCAATTATACTTTCTACTACAATATTAGTCATTCTTATAACAGGGTGATTCACGCAACACAACTAATGACGCATCTTAAATATTTCAAATAAGAACTTTTGTTATTTGATAGGGGTCGATTTTCAGACCTCGTCGACCCCCAAAATCAATTTTCGTTTGTGTCGACCCCTGAGAAACCGAAATCGACCCCAGGGGGTCGATATCGACCACTTGGAGAAACCCTGTTCTAGATATTGCAAACTAAAGTTGTTTTTTTTTGTAAATAAAAAAAAAGTTTTTATTTTTAGTTAATTTTTTTCTCAGTGTATATTTTGTCAATTGTCGATTTCATTTGGAATTACTCTATATTTTTGTTATATGTAAATACCGAATTCAACTGCGCAAGAGTAGTATAAGTGGTTGACAATGTGTAAGATTTAATTTTGAGATATAATTGGTCAAATTTGTACTCCAAAAATAGTCAACCAAAAGGAGCAATTAGAGTAATAGCGAAATATAATTTGAATACAAACAAAGGATCGTGATTCTAACGTCGGTCAAATGATAAAAATTTCACAATTGCTTTCTGAAAAGATCATTCAAGGCCACCGTTCCAGCATACCCACAAACATCATCATCAGCAGCGGGTAGCGGCCAACGAGTTTTAATTTTCTAGCCAGCACACAGTGATGATACTGAGGCAAAATAGCATGTGGCTGCATTCAGTTTGTTTAAAAGGATGCATTGGCAAAATAAGGATACAAATTTCGACATGGCGAGAATAAGGATGAATCCATGGCACTTTTCAGGGCCACCGAACCTCCGACCAAAACAGTAATTTCAATACAATTATATGCAACAGCTCGATCCATTCTATAGTAATATCAGAAATTATAATAATAAAAAGCAAATTGGTTTTTTATAACTTGTTTGCCGAGATTTAGAAGTATTTTTGGGCTTGTTGTTGGTTGGAGACATTCCGATCGATAACCTATTACCTTGGGAAGACAGATTTCGCGGGAATGAACCAATTTTTTTCTCACATCAAATGGAATGAAATCCTATATATATTCGATGCAAATACCGCTGCGACGACTATGTCGAATATCATCTTATATGCTGTCGATCAGTTTACCCCCAAACGAATTCACAGTGTACCCTCCATGGTCTAACCGCTATCTTAGGAAGTTAAAAACGGCCAAAAGGTCAGCGCTAAAAAAGTTTTTAAAACACCGTACTGATCAGTTGAAATTTCACTACATCTCATTGAACTGTCGTTACAAACGGCTGAATAAGCCACTGTTCAGCTCTTATCAATATCGTATACAGTGCAGTCTCAAGAATAATCCTAAAAGATTCTGGCGTTATGTTAGTGATCAGAGACGTGAGGCTGGATTGCCTTCTACAATGTCGCTCGATAACAAGGAAGCCACTTCAATGCGGGAAATTTGTGAATTATTTCGCATTCAGTTCAGCAGCATTTTTACCAATGAAATCCTTAGTGATCAACAAGTATCTGCTGCAGCACCCAATATTCCCTGTATGCCTGCAGTTGGACCTCATTCTACTATTGATCCCGCTATTGTACAAATTGCGTGTTCGAAATTGAAATGCTCTACTAATCCAGGGCCGGACGGAATTCCTTCTTTAATAATCAAGAAGTGTTCGTCTGCCTTATGCTCACCTTTATCGTTATTTTTTAACACGTCTCTACGCTGCGGCGTTTTCCCTGTCATATGGAAAGAATCATACATTTTTCCGGTTCATAAAAAGGGTTCCAAACGTGAAGTATCTAACTATCGGGGGAGTGCATGTCTGTGTGCTATTTCCAAACTGTTTGAACTCATTGTTCTCGAATTTCTAACGCATAGCTGTTCCAGCCTTATTTCGGAATATCAGCATGGTTTCATGCCCAAACGATCTACATGTACGAATCTCGTCACTTTTACTTCGTTCATCACCCGCTCACTACAGGATCGCCTCCAAGTTGATGCAATATATACCGATCTATCAGCTGCTTTCGATATAATCGATCATCGTATTGCAGTGGCTAAATTACAAAGACTAGGTTTTCATGGGTGCGTATTGGATTGGCTTGGATTAGATTGGATTGGATTGGATTGGGAAATCTTATCTAGTTGGACGCAAAATGTCTGTCAAAATAGGCAATCATATATCCAATCCATTCGACGTAACGTCCGGTGTACCCCAAGGCAGTCAACTCGGTCCGTATATTTTTCTTTTATAAAGGGTGTGTCACATCAAATTGCATCACGGAAAAAACGGTGTAGAAATTCGCCCAGTAGATCGATCCTTTTGAAAATTTTAGACAGTAAAATAAAAACTATTAAACAACTTTTGGCATTTCCTTTTTATTCATACTTCGAGCCCAAGCCCGTATGCTCGCACCTTCCTCTTTACCCCGTCCATAAGGTTCTGTACAACGTCAGGTTATTGTTTTTTTTTTAACAGAAATCCATTTTCTCTTGAAGTCCGCCTCCGATTTGACAACTTTTGGGTTCTTCCGGAGGGTCTGCTTCATAATCGCCCAATATTTCTCTATTGGGCGAAGCTCCGGCTCGTTGGGCGGGTTCATTTCCTTTGGCACGAAGGTGACCCCGTTGGCTTCGTACCACTCCAACACGTCCTTTGAATAGTGGCACGAAACGAGATCCGGCCAGAAGATGGTCGGGCCCTAGTGCTGCTTCAATAGTGGTAGTAAGCGCTTCTGTAGGCACTCCTTAAGGTAAACCTGCCCGTTTACCGTGCCGGTCATCACGAAGGGGGCGCTCCGCTTTCCGCAAGAGCGGATCGCTTGCCACACCATGTACTTTTTGGCAAACTTGGATAGTTTCTGCTTGCGAATCTCCTCCGGAACGCTGAATTTGTCCTCTGCGGAGAAGAACAACAGGCCCGGCAGCTGACGAAAGTCCGCTTTGTTTGATGATGATGATGATGATGATGATGGTCCCGCCACCTTCCCCTACAGAGGTTTGAGCAAGACGAGTTATCTAGAAGATATTAACTTTTTCCTTAGCTTTGAAATCAGTTTACCAAAAAGAAAACGAACTGATTTTACCTACAGATATAAATTCAAAAATTGTTATTTTATTACATTATCAAAAATAATCTGCCAGTTCCTCTGGGAATTTAAAAATACATTCATGTGAAAGAGTTTATTTGAATGTTTTCTATCCATGTAACACTGTGACCAAATATGTTTCAATCAAGTGCTATTAACAGGTGGTTATCGAATTAGCATTAGCCACTGGTGGGCTTCCAGTATCGAGGAAAATGTGGAAATATCTAATCGTTACTGAAAATAATCTTCCAGTTCCTCTGGGAATTTAAAAATGCATTCATGAGAAAGAGTTTATTTTAATGTTTTCTATCCATGTAACACTGTGACCAAATACATTTGGTTTTGTGATTTTTCAATCAATCGCAATTAACAGGATAGCTTCTGAAGATTATTCTTCCCCATCAGTAGGATATTTTCGTATCCAATATTGGATGCATAAAACCTTGTACCTCCAACGTAACGCTCTCGTTTTCGAAGTCCCCCAAATATTCATTTATTCATTCATTCAGAATGGATTCAGATTCAACTTCAAACAAAGGATCACTGAATCAACGATAGTCCTACGTCACCATTGCGGTTATACCATAGATATAACCCACTTTCTGTTTTTTTTAAACTAATACATAAGAAAACAACAAAATGAAAAATAAAAATAGTCCATCATCACGAAGATCATGACAGACATAATACTGATAAATACAAATTAAAAAAACAAATAATATTGAAAAAAAAACAAATTCCACATATAATCCGTTAAAAAAACTTCTTCAGATAAAGTATTCATTAAAAAAAATATATAAATAAAATCTACAATAAACTGTCCACATAAAGTTATCCGTTCGTATAAAACTTCGTCAGTTACTATAATTCGTCAAAAATAAGAAAAAACATTATTCGGCTGTTAAGAAAATACAGCTTTAATGTGTGAAATACAGTGCCTCTTGAATTCTGTTAGTGTTGTTGCGCATTTAATATGTCTTGGCATCGAGTTGAAAACATTTATTCCTTTGAAATACAACGAATTTTGTGAAGCACATGACAAAAAATGAGGTGTTCTTAATTCATTCGCGTTTCTAGTGTTATATCTATGAAAATCACTTCCTCTTTCAACTCGATCACTCAAATATCGAGGCAGCAAACCGTTTACTACTTTAAAAATGAACACCATAGTTAAATAAACAATTCTTTGCTTCACGGATAACCATTGCAGAGCGTCCAGCATCAAAGATGAGGAAGTGAACCTATTACATTTTAGAATCAATCGCATTATTTTATTCTGCAAGCGCTGTAACCTCGATATTTGTGTCATTGGCTAAAAATAGAATGGAAGAACAAAAGTCTAAATGAGGAGAGATGATTGATTTGTACAGTAGTATTTTGCTGTGAATGGTCAAATCGTTTTTCAATCGACATAAGATTCCATACTTTTTGGCAATTTTCTTGATGACATTGTCAATGTGAGTGTTGAACTTGAGTTTGTCATCAATAATCACGCCAAGATATTTAATTTCCCGAACACGATCAATAGTCTCATCATCAATTACAATAGAGACGTTTTCATTAGAACGATTTCGCGAGAGTGATAAAACCGAACTTGTCATTGAATCAAATTTCTCACATATTAATTTATCAAGAGACCCATTTATATCTTGTCTCAATTTTTCCATCCCGCACTTTAACGCGCTGTCTATCTGAACAGCGATCTGATCTCGCATGCCCGTAAGCGAGTCAGAGAGTGAAGATAATTTCATCACCTCTTTCTCTATCTTTCGCACATCCGAAATAAGATCGCTTTGCTCACCACAACTTTGGTCTGATAGACAGTCATTACATTTGAAAAAGACATTCACATTCTCCGTGATGAGCTTTGCCGACGCTTTAGTAAGGGAAGTACATCGGTAGTGGAACACACCGCTACACTTTCCGATACAGCAAAGCGGCAGATCACTTACCACTATTCCCAATTTACACACGGAACATTCCATTGCCAACACAAATTAAAACGGGACGCTATTACACACACACACCATACAGAGAAGAGAAATAAAGAATAAATAAACCGCCACGGCTGCTATACAAGATAAATAGCACGCCGGGGCCGGCAGAAAAATGCAAAGTTAAACGAGAATCGATTGTTGTGGCAACCGTTCTCCTACTTATCCTGATTTCACAACACAAAAGGCACGCGAACGAGTACTTTTTTCGCTGCACGGGGCAATATTTCACACTTAATATCAATAAACTATCACAGCACAAAACACATTACTATGTCCACCATGATGTATTGAATTCGCAATGAATTCGCTTTGACGTAGGTTTCGTCGTCCATTACCAGGCAATGCGGCTTCGTCAGCATTTCGGTGTACAGCTTCCGAGCTCGCGTCTTCCCCACCATGTTTTGCCTTTCGTCGCGGTTAGGAGCCTTCTGAACCTTGTATGTACGCAAGCCCTCCCGTCGCTTGGTCCGCTGAACGAACGAACTTGACAAATTCAGCTTATTGGCGACATCCCGGACTGGACTTCTCGGATCACGTCTAAACTGCTTAACTACGCGCTTGTGATCTTTTTCACTGACGGAGCATCCATTTTTGCCGTTCTTCACCTTCCGGTCGATGGTTAGGTTCTCGAAGTATTGTTTTAGTACTCTGCTGACCGTGGATTGAACGATTCCCAGCATCTAACCGATGTCCCGATGTGACAACTCCGGATTCTCGAAACGAGTGCGCAGGATTAATTCACGACGCTCTTTTTCGTTCGACGACATTTTTCCAAATTTACGAAAAATTGACAGTGAAGCATGGCCAACGTGATCTATACACTCTTATCTGATTATAAGCGAAAGCTGAAGATATAATTCCTAAAAATTAAATTTCTGCAGCGTTTTTTTCCGTGATGCAATTTGATGTGACACACCCTTTATTTCAATGATGTACATCTCTCCATCCGTTGTTCGAAATTATCGTATGCAGATGACTTGAAGCTTTTCAATTTAGTCAGATGTCAGGCTGATGCCCTGTACCTGCAATCTCAGTTGAACATTTTCGCTGACTGGTGCGTCACTAATCGCATGGTTTTGAATGCTTCTAAGTGCTCGGTAATCACTTTTGCGCGCAAACGCTTGTTGTTCATTTTAATTATTCAATTTTCGAAACTACATTACGGAAAGATAATACTGTCAAAGACTTGGGAGTCATGCTTGATTCTAAGCTTACTTTTAAAGATCACATCGCATACATCTCAGCAAAAGCGTCAAAAAGCTTAGGATTTCTCTTCCGAGTTACTAAACATTTCAATGATATACACTGTTTAAGGTGAAGGTGGAAGCTAGCCACAAATGGCTGCCACAATGGCGCTCATTTCTTTCATCTCCCTCCCTCACCCCTCGCCAGAAAATCAATAATTTTGCGAAACAGTGTGAAGAAAATGATCATTTTCGCACACTTCCTATCAAATAATATCAACCAAACTCTAATCGATTACTCACAAGATATTAAATTTTCATCTGCTGTCGCACTGTATAGTGAAAAACGTCGGAAAATTCGAGCAAGTGCTCTGAAAGTTAAATTTTCATCTTTCAATCTTCGGCAATGGTTTTGTTTGTGTTGGTGAAAGCATCGTTATTTTTTCGACACTGATGCCAGACAACATCAGCGAAACTGCTATAGAAACCACTCAATAAAATGTAATTTCTGAGTCATAGCGTTTCATGTCATGAAAATCAATAGAATAAAATTGTGTTGATATCAATACAATTTTTTTTACGTTTAATGGGTCCATAATGTAAGTTTTAGAAACTTTAACATTGGGTAAGAAAAGTGTATTGCAGAGCTCGGAACGGCTGCCTATGCTTTCAAAAGCAGTAAACGGAAAAGTATTACATTCAATCAAAATGCCACGGCCAACGAAGAGAGGGGTCATGGCTCTCCAAAGTGAATATGTGAAAACAATACCAAAAGAGCCCCAATTCGTATGTGTTATAAATTTGCTCATGTTACGCTCCCGTATAATCAGAATTTTACTTCATATGCAAATGCACCTTCTATATATATTTATGTTTGCAATTGTTCATCGGAACATATCGTTCATACATTCTACTTTAGTATTGAATTGTTATTTTTTCATGAAATGTATTCAAGACTCGTGTCAATGATGCGCCACACAGTCTGATAAGTGGATTGATCTATTTACGTGTGCTTTGCTCTTCTCTCACAAACACTATTAGCCCATTTTTACATGTGGGTTTACCTATACTACTACAATGGCTAGCTTCCATCTTCACCTTAAAGGCATTGTATTGCTCTCTTGTTCGATCAACACTGCCGTTGTCTGGTCCCCACACTATCAGAATGAAATACAACGGATTGAAAACATCCAAAAAAAAATTTGTGCGATTTGCTCTTCGTGTTCTGCCTTGGAGGGACCTCTGAACCTTCCTAGATACCAAGATCGTTGTAATCTTATAGGGCTTGAACGGTTATCCTTGCGTCGTGATGTAGCTAAAGTGATATTTATTTCCGATCTACTGCTCTCGAATATCGATTGCTGCGATCTACTCAGTAGTCTTAATATAGACATTCGTCGTCGTAATTTTCGCATCCATAACTTTCTTCGTCTCTCTGTTGCTCGGACTGATTATGGTAGGAATGAACCTGTCAATAGTATGTGTAGGATTTTGAATCAGTGTTACAGTGTTTTTGATTTTCATTTATCTCGCTCAGTCATCAGAAAATTGTACTCTCGTTTATGTTAAGTTATTATCATTTTGTTACTTTGAAGTGCATTGTAGTTGGCAATATTGTTATTTGTTTTGTAAACTAGTGTTTAGTGTTAAGATAGAATAAGCTGTTTTTTGTTAGGATTAAGATTGTGTCATTTTTACTATTTTATTCTGTTGACGTAAAAATAAGCAGGTTTTATGCCCAAAAAAAAACTTTTAGCAAACTAAAATGGGCTTTTTCCTGCTCCAAAAATAAACAAAAATAAGTAAAAATGGAAAGGATTTACTCAATAACTTGCTCGTCTTTCGCGCTGTTGTCCGCGAACAGGTTGGAACATCGATAAATAGAGCGTGTTCGGGATTTGAATGGGTTCTGTTCAAGTTCTCCCAAAAGCATTCCCATGGTTTGTTTGTAAACTTTATCTGAATTTTAGGAACACTACTGTTCTTGATAAAAAGGATAGAGGTGATTGGCCGAAAATGGTATAAATTGATGGAGAAAACAGAATCTTACGAGCGACGTTAATAAAAAAAAACCTTCGAAAAATCATTTTTATCCCTATTTTTTTTCCAAAAAATTACATTTTTCAAAAATTGATAACTTCTGAACTATTTGACCGATCAAGATGATCGACATATCAAATTAAAGCAAATTAGCTAGTATTTTATACTACACTTGCCAACAATTTGGATTTTGTTTCCGTATTTATCGATTGTATTTGTTTTTCTTATAGTTTAAATGGTTTAGAGATAGAGGGCGCTATATATTTTATATTTTTCATAAAAGTTCAGGATTTTTTACACAACATATAAAAAAATCAGAGAAGCGTTTTTCGTTTTTGAGTTACAATTTTTCCAAGCTAATATTTTTTCAGTCTTTGTTCAATATTTCTACGCGGCTAGACTGTCATGCACCTAACAGTGCGGCTGAAAAGTTCATAAGGTTGACGTCTAGATGGCGCCTCTTGCAAAAATCCAGTTGACTATCACAAAGCACCATCTTTCAATGGATACGTGTCGTTTCAATGGATACGTTGACAGCAATTGGTCGATTGATTCGTGAGTTACAGCATTGAGAGTGAAGCAACTTTTGTTATTGTGAAAAAAATGGAAAAATCACAAATCAATGAAAACGATGGCAAAATTGCATGAATTGGGCTTCGAATTGCTTCCGCATCCACCTTGTTATCTGGCCTCCAGCGACTATTTTCTGTTCGCAGACCTGAAGAGAATGCTCGATGGCAAGAAATTTAAGATCGATGATGAAGTGATTACCGAAACTGAGGCCTATTTTGAGGAAAAACCGAAAGAGTACTATGAAAATGGTATAGAAAAGTTGCAAGATCGCTATAATCGCTGTATCGTCCTCGAAGACAATTATGTTGAAAAATAAAATTGAATTTTGCAAAAAAAAATTGTTTTACTGTGTTACCTTACAAACTTTTCAGCAGAGCTGTTACATTAATTTATAGCGACTGTAACATGGTTACAATATCAATACTCATCATAATTTCTAATCTTAGATTATCATGTTATACGAGACTTGAATCAATTTCAATTATTGTTTTTGTATCTCATTAATTAAATAGATTGAATTTAAGTAATACATCTTTCCCGGACTATGAAGAACTCTACATTTAATATTTTTATAAAACAATGTCATGATATCTAACTATAAAAAAATTGAATCTAATGAAAATAGATATCGATATACAATAATTTATATGCGAATATTATATTTAATAAGACTAGCTAACTGGCTTTAATTTGATGTGTCGATCATATCAATCGGCCCAGAAGTTCAAACGTTATGGATTTTTGAAAACAGATAATTTTTGGAATAAATGGAAAAAATTGGTATTTCGCACCACCCTAAAATAGAAATGGCCACCCTAATCAAAAAAATAAAAAAAAACGGTCTAATATTTTGCGATAAGGAACAAATGTACCAATTTTCACGAAAATCTAAGAGCCTCTATATCGTTTTGGCATGAAATGGCCCCCAATTTTTCCTATGAACTCGTTTGCAATGTAACCGCAGCCAAGGATGCCAAATTAAGAAACAGCCCACGATTTTATGAAATAATATTGACATTAATAACCATTTCCACTACGAACAAGTTTCAATTATGATCGGTCTTAAATTTCTTGCCAGCGAGCATTCTATTCAGGTCTGTGAACAGAAAATAATCACTGGGGGCCAGATCTGGAGAATACGGTGGATGCGGAAGAACTCATGTAATTTGGCCATCAATACACGAAATTCGGATTTTTCCATTTTCGTCACAATAACAAGAATTGCTTCACTCTCAATGCTGTAACTCACGAATCAATCGACCGATTGCTGTCCATTGAAAGATGGTGCTTTTTGATAGTCAAGTAGATTTTTGCAAGAGGCGCCATATAGACGTCAACCGTATGAACTTTTCAGCCGAACTGTTATTTCTACGCACTTATTACAATAAAGAAAATTACGCAGTTTTAGAAATTAAAAATTGAACAACTGGAAAATGTCAAGCATTATCTAAACGAAAATCCCGCACTTTGATTGGTCGAAAGACATAAGTATTTTGTGCTCTCTCAGTTGTGCTGTAAAAAGAGAAAATAATGTAGCGATAATGATGCAACATGTCACGCTGCATCGATATAAATTAGGTGGCATTTGCTTTTAGTGACACCCTAGACAACGATCATCCTATCCCATATGTTTCGGCTGAAAATTAATTTGAAAATATGGCTGGTTTGCTGATCGCTCGCGTAGCTCAATGCAAGAGTGGAATGAATTGCGAAATATGTGTATCGTTGTTTTACCTATTCGAAAAACTATCTATCGGCCTTGAGAAAATCTATTTTTAGCCTCGCTGGATGATCGTGTCCGAAGTATGCGTTTCATCTTTCACTATATCTATTTACAGAGATTTCAAATCATTCGATTCATTCGTCTCCGATAGTTAAATTAGATTTTATGAAAGAAGTCGGTTTCCTTCAGAACAAAAGGCTAACGGATATAACAGGAACATAAAGGTTGTTCTGTGTTGTCAATTAAGTTGGAGAAGAGTGAATAAATTGTCACCAAGTCGGAGATGGGTGAGAGCCAGTCTTCATTGACAGTTGTTTCGGTCGAACCAAGGAATTGTGTTGTTTGAATTTTTCGTAAATATGTGATGGTTTTTTCTCCAGGTTATGTCTCAGGTTAGGCGGACCTGATGTTTCACCCAACGGATGATTTCAGGACAGGGTATATCCAGAGGCATATTTCTACCAAATGCTGAAGCTGAAACTTGATATGAAAATTAGTAGTAGTCCTACGTTAACAATGCGGTCGGGTCCACCTCCTCCTCCCCCTCCTATTTTTTTCGCTCAAGCAAAAGCAAAAACCCGTATCGAAGTGAGGTAGTAAGAACACCTTTCGTTTGGGCTTGAAGTGCGCTTTTATAAAATCGACTGGAATGAACTCTTTGAGAGGAGAAAAGTCTTCCGGAAAATTAATGAACGATATAAGATTTGAAAATGTATGTTTTTGATATATCGTTCCATTCGAAATCTACTTATTATGAGAGTTCGAAACTTTTCTTGAAAACTCATTTCGCTATCTTGATTTCATCTCCGAACTCGAAATAATGAAAAATAATCAATTTTCCTTGTGATCGTTCGATGTGCCAATCGTGTTGGAATTTTCCGATCAATCCGAAGAACAGACTTAAAGATCCAATTCTCGCAAAAAGCCAGCAATCCTGTCCAAAAAATCCTGCATGTACGTGAAAATGGCTCAACACGTAATTAATAATAGTCACTCACACCACTTACACACATCACCTAATCGTACCTTCTACCGGTCTGCAGTAAGCCTGGTTTAATTTAATATTTTAGCCCACACACAACGCGAAAATGGCACACACTGGGGAGCTTTTTTGTACGGCATGAAGCGGCAAATTAATTCCATAAATTAACATATCAAATTAACGTTGCTCACCCCATCGGAAGAGACCGAAGACAGAACGATGGAATGGCGACTGGAAGGGTTAAAACCCTCAGAAGAATTACTGCGCTAGAACGCGTGGGATTTGGCAATAAATTCCACACCGCCCTGTGGGTATGTGTGTGTATGTGGTTCCACGTTGCAAACAGTTAGGGTCACCACCAGTGCACCAATATTAAACCGTTGGGGCAATAAATAAAACTGTTCCGAATTAGTTTTTATTGCCAGCCAGGCGGCTAGAGCGCCCAACAATCAGTTACGTCATGCGGACGACATTCGTCAAGTGGTGAATTGTTGCACGTAAATATTTATGACCGCAAGTTCGGCAGGAATTTGGCAATAAATCCTACCGCGAAAGTAACCCGACGAACGGAAATGCAGAGATGGGGGAAGGAGGCGGTTCAGTTCGTGTTTTTCATTCTCATTGTCCTGTTGTTATTTTTTTTTTAGTTTTGCAATAGATTCTGCTGTTTGAATTCTTGACATTCTGATGAATTATAGAGGCCCATCTACATAACACGTTTCGGGGTTCGCTTGTGGTGAGCAGCGTTACCCTCAAATTGACCTCTGCACTCTCTGGATGCGCCATGTTATTGAGTCTCTATCCACTACTCGTTATCAAAATATGAAAATGAAACATAACTGTAAAATGGGCTTCTAGAATGTATTTTTTTTCTTTTGTACAGATTAACTGTTAACATGAAGTAAATAAGTAAATAAGAATTTTCGGATTTTGTAATACTATCCGAGTAACGCAGTCTTATCCCTAATTTTTGTCTTCTCAATTAAATTCAATTGAAACCCTTAGTTGCACAACTCTCTTTTTAACTTTTTTTTACGTTGCTCATATCCGTCAAGTTTTATGTTGTTAGCCATTTCGATCTGTTCAAGATTTAGCTTCGTTTAACATCTTTCGAATCTTCTAATCGTTTCAACGTCTTGAGAACTGTTTTCTTCTCTCTCCGATAGATGGTCTTTTCCGGGAACAGATACAACGATTTCTTTCACTTTAGGCTTGAGCTAAATATTTATGGTTCTCTCTTTTGTATCAGAGCCATTTAGGTAACGAGGTGGATTTATCGTTAATGCAATTATATATGTTGTAATGTTGGTAACGATCGATATGATATGAGCTGGAAAATATGTGTGTATTAAACATATTGATTTTTTTGTGTTGCTTTTTTGTTTATTTCATATAGTTTTATGCAACCATCATTCTTCCATCATCATTATTCAACATTAAAAATGCTTCCATTTATAGGGAATTTAGAGAATTTTTCTTTACAATATCAACATTAATGCATAGCTTCATTAAGCACACACAAGTCACTAGTCGACTTAAATATTTCATCGCAAGAAGAGAAGCAAAACATTGCGTTGCAGGCCTCGCCCCTGTGTGATTCTCCTATGAAAACAGCTGCCCGCAGCAAAACGATTAGTCATTCTCTAACCGCAAAGTGGTTAACATAATTGAAACATTGTAAGGATAACCAACAAAGAAACAGAGTAATCATCCGAACATCAGCAAAAGACTAATGGCAAAGCAGCAACCACCTCAGCAGCGGCAAACGAGTTTCAATTTTCCTGTCACAACCTAAACAAGAATCCAACTGCTTCACTCATTCACAATACATGAATCATCTTGGTAGCGACCAAACGACAACGAGGCTTCCAAAGTTTAGTTCAAGTTTTCAAAATATTTTTTTTTCAAGGCTAGTGGTGAATGAACTTAGAAAGTTAATACCTTCTATAATCGAAAGCACCATCATCTGCTTCGCTTCTATCACAACGTGTTTCAGTCCATCGTTTACCAAGCAAAGTTAATTTATCAGTTCTTTTCCGATTTTTTGGATCGACTTTTTATACTCCAAAAATCGCGAAAATCGATCTATCCGATCTTTTTGGTCGCAGAGAAAAATTATTTCAGTGAACATTAATTTTAATCTCACTAAAAACCACCTGAAATTTTTCATTGGATCCCTTTCAAGGGTGTCAAATTAGTGGTGGTAAACCTAGGAGAAGCAGTTTGAACTTCTCGGATCACGTCTAAACTGCTTAACTACGCGCTTGTGATCTTTTTCACTGACGGAGCATCCATTTTTGCCGTTCTTCACCTTCCGGTCGATGGTTAGGTTCTCGAAGTATCGTTTTAGTACTCTGCTGACCGTGGATTGGACGATTCCCAGCATCTTACCGATGTCCCGATGTGACAACTCCGGATTCTCGAAATGAGTGCGCAGGATTAATTCACGACGCTCTTTTTCGTTCGACGACATTTTTCCAAATTTACGAAAAATTGACAGTGAAGCATGGCCAACGTGATCTATACACTCTTATCTGATTATAAGCGAAAGCTGAAGATATAATTCCTAAAAATTAAATTTCTACAGTGTTTTTTCCGTGATGCAATTTGATGTGACACACCCTTTACAACACATGTGGTCACAAGTTATAATCACACTATCGCATTCATCAGCCAAACAGTGAAAATTTCGACAAAATTAGATGGTGACATCAGGTCCAACTGAAACTAGAACTGGGATTACTACCAAGATTTCGACCAAATACCAAACGCATGGCACGATTTGATATTATGGGATTATGGTCAGCGGAGTTCTGGTTAAATTTCTAATAATAAATTTTAATTAATCCGTTTAATTTAATGATTCCATGACGGTACAAGACAAACGCCCTGGAAACCTCATTTTTCATAGACTTTCAAGGTTTTCTTGTGACCTTCATTGCTGAGAATAAAAAAAGCGTTTGATTTTTGGATAGAAATGTAAAATGTTTGTTGTCCTTTTTTTAAACATACATAACAGTTCAACTGAAAATTATATAAGGTAACACAGTAAAACTATTTTTTTTTGCAAAATTCAATTTTATCATTCAACATAATTGCCTTTGAGGGCGATACGTCATAAGACGATCTTGCAACTTTCCGATACCATTTTTATAGTACTCTTTCAGCTTTTCCAAAATAGTCCTCAGTTTCGGTAATCACTTCATCTTTGGTCTTGAATTTCTTGCCAGAGAGCATTCTCTTCAAGTATGCGAACAGAAAATAATCTCTGGGAGCCAGATCTGGAGAATACGGTGGATGCGGAAGCAATTCGTAGCCCATTTTGCCATCGTTTTCATTGATTTGTGATTTGTCCATTTTTTTCACAATATCAAAAGTTGATTCACTCTCAATGCTGTAACTCACGAGCCAATCGACTAATCGATTGCTGTCAAATTTTGACACGTATCCATTGAAAGATGGTGATTTGTGATAGTCAAGTAGATTTTTGCAAGAGGCGCCATCTAGACGACAACCATTCGATTTTTCAAAGATCGATTCAGCAATATTGATTTTCTGGTACCGATTTTATTACTGAATCGATCCCTACGTCGTTTAGAAAATCGATCCATCAAGATCGATCTTTTTCTTAAGATCGCCCAATCCTAGTTCAAGCACATTTCCACCGAAGAACCGTGCGTCATCCGACCAGAGCTTGCGTTCTCAAGCTATCGAGTCAACAACCATAGTGGTGGGATTTTGTTCGGTGGAAAGTACGGTTACGGTTTTCATGCCGTATGGTGAAGAATGCTCCTGTATTTTTTTTTTGCATCACACGCACACATTGTCGTTTTTATGCGTTGTCAAAAGTAGATTGAAGTAGTTTAAAAAAGGTGGAATAAGGGTCCTGGTGGTACAAAATATAATGGCTTGTGATCGTGCATCAATGTGTCAACTGAGCGAAAGACCGCCGCGATAGCTATCTCGATGATTAATCAGAGCAAATCATATATTAACATAAGGAAACAAACTGCGACAGATGGTGTATTGGTGCTCGTATATTGTTCTCGCGAAGAGAAGGGAACATCTTCAACTACTGCGACAAAACCACGCAAACAATTGGTCCTTTTCAGGGTCACCAAAACTTTATACTAAAGAGTTTTAAAAAAAACTCTTAATTCGTAAATTTACGTTAAAAATGCGGTTGTGTCTCGAACACAACCTGTATAATTTTTTGTTGACCTATTTTCCGTCGGTCTCCTTTTACCACATTCAGCGCCAATCACCGACACCAGGGAGGTGCCACCACCTGGATCCTACTACCCCCGCCCCAGAAAATTTCAACGCAAGTTAAATTTTGACAACGCAAGTTAAATTTATCCGGACGTGAAATACTTTTTAAAAAATATCCGTCTTCGTTCGTGGTTCGACATAAACTGATTTATTTGATAAATTAAACCCTAGCTACAGTTCTAACTGCTGATTGTGCACTCCTAGCGGTGTGGTTATCGATCGTAACAAAATCGATGTCGTCCATCTTTTTGTCTTCCTTGCTGTCTCCACGTGCGATGCATGCGTCAGCTTGTTAGCAGTAAGCCTCGGCAGCTAACTCGCACAACTACAATGTTAACGTGTTATGCAGTAATACACAAACACTCTCAACCAGGCGGTTTGGCTTCCACACTGTCTTCATTTCATGAAGCGTCTAACTTGGATTTGAGATCAAAATCGCACCTCGCAAAATCGCACACTTCTGAAGTAACATTGTTCTCGGACTTCACGTCAGGAAAAACCACAGTTTATGACATTACCCATATAAAAACAATATGAATACTAGAAATAAATCTGTGAAATAACCGCAAGGAAGACGTAGAGCTACGGTATGAAAACCAACGACGTACGGAACGCATGTGAGCTTCCGCACCAATCTACTCAAAGCTTTCGTGAACATTTAACATTGGCACTGTTGTTTTTATCAAACAATGCGGTCTCTATGATATGGTGAAATGTTCTATATATTGAACATTTCGTATTCTCCGCTATTGAATCCATACACAATGGCATTATTTGTACGCAATCTATATCGATTTATCATTGATAATTCTTTTTTCACTAGAATATTCTACACCAGCTTCACAATTATATCTAAATGGATTTTCTCCTTCTTCTTCTTCTGGTTGAATTATAGAAACTTTTGCAGTTCATCCGTCTCTAACCCTGAGAAGAGCCCAAACTCTCTCTCCACCTGCCTTGAAAAAGACACATCATTGTCATTCGCTTTCACAAACATCAAACGACATTCTTAAGGATTTCCAGTTCAGTTCTTGTTTTTTGAGGAACTTTAACGCAAAGGTCATTGGTCCCTTGAATGGACTATTTTTACTATTATTATTTTCAAGCTATTGAAACAAGTCTGTCGGGTCAATAAGTAGCAAGCATATAACTCATTTTATCATCTGTATAAACTGATTACCATACCATTTCGTTGAGTCTGAGCAGAATTGTTAACGCTCAAAGAAGGAATGGATTCCTCCTCGGAAATACTCAACACAAATAATATCCCCCTTCCCACCAATTGGAAACGATGATTGATTGTGGTATTCGTAAACAAATGATATCATAACTTATATATTATTAGCTTAGCATCTATCAGTGTGGTTTCTTTGATGTGGTGAAATATCCTCCACATCATATCAATCATTTCGTACTGTCTACTAACCAATCCAATGGTTAATGGTACCCATCTGTATCGAATTGATGATATACATCGCTAAATGCTCCGTTCAGTCGGGATGCATATAAGAAATGCGATTGGGAGATAAAAATAGAGCATAGGCATGTGAGCGTGACCATCCTCATGTCACATTGCAATCACAATTAAATGGATTTCCGAGCGGGCGCCAGCTTATATACAGATTTATGTGATTCCAACAGTCTGTTTTCAAAGCAATTTTAAAGCTATTGAAACAAGTTTTTGAATCAATAAGTAGCAAGCATATAACTCTTGGAGATTTTATTTTTCGATTGAAGTGATTATCATACCATTTCGCTCTGCCGGTAAAGAGATATTGATGTTCAAAACCTTGCAGTCCAAGCGTAACACTCTCGTTTTCGAAATTTTGAACTTACACCCCGGTACAGAAATGGAAGACGTAGTCCTACGTCGAAAATTTCAAAGTTAACTCTTTACTAGCTGTTGACTAGAGCTAAAGCGAGACTAGAATAGAAATCGCACATACATCTTTTTATTCTCTCGCCCGGTGCTTTTTTTCGTACAAGGTTGGAACTCAAGTTACAAGTGGTTCCCGTTTCCCATGAACCCTTGGTGTCTGTGCAAAACACTGCACTATGTGCGTATTGTGCATGTTCTGCATTCATTCCGAAGCGAACAATTTGGGTCCAACTAATTTTGTTCGGGTTCGGGTTCGGGTTCATATTTGGGCAGCTTGTTTACACCTGTTTTACGGATAATCGAACGGAAAGACTGAGGATTGGCCGGAGCAGACTACATTGGACCACAACTATGAAACTAAAGTAGAAACGCCCCTTGGCTCAGATTGCTCTAGTGCACTTTCTATCAATGAACTCATCAAGAAGCGGCAGGAAGAATCAAGATATCTGTAAGTTTCAACACGTTCAAATCAGATTACGATTTCATTGAAGGAGACGAAAATGGAAAGAAAGGTTCCAATTTGCTACATGACAACCGGTTTGGAGAGCAGTCCAACTAACATTGCAAACTTTTGCGATATCCTGGTAATTTGAAAGCAAAAATTCGTTCCAAGCGGAATGAAGAAATCCTTAATGTTCTTTGCGCGTTGGAGGTTTTTTTGACGTAGGACTACGTCTTTGATTTCTATATAGGGGGGTCACTCTACGAAAAATGTAACGTTTATTAAGAGTTTTCAAATGCATATTACGCAGAATCGCTCTTACGATATATGTTAAAATATATAGCATTAGATGGAAAATTTATCCAGCATTTTTTTCGCCTGAGATATCAACAGTGGAAGTAATAAAACAAGTGAGAAATTTAATAAATAATACAATGCGAGGAATGAAAGCGAAGGGTAAATCATGTATTATACATTCTTTCTTTCAACTTTTCTTTGTTTCCCATGAATATTGTATGCAACTTAAAATTGTATGCAATAGTTCGTTCTATCAAACAAATTAGCAAGACCTTTTCCGAATCCAGTTGAAGATAGTCCAGGTAGTGAATGACTTCTGTATATGACGGAGTGATGAACAGCTTAACACATTCCGGACCGCTCACGAGATTTCTCATGTTTCGCGTTCCGTCTGTTACGGATGGATTACGAAATAATCCGTGTTTTCTACACTTGAAGGTTAAATCCTTGGTTTGCCAAGAATCTAACAAGGTTTACCGATGGCTCGCCTTCGTCTCATCCACATCGAAGGGAACGATCTCATTTGTGGAATCCGAACAAATGAAGCGTTCAAGTTTGCCCCAAAACGTGTGGTCCTTAATGTGTTAAGCGAGTGTCTTCCGTGCTGCGGAAACATGGGCAATTGTACAGCGAAAAATGATATCAATAGTAGGAGGGTGGCATCGATTATCATGCAAGAACTTATTGAGACCGGCATTACATCACATCACAAAAATGAAACGACATGGAATATTAATAATCTTTATGACTCATATTCATTTATGACCCACATTCAAAGAAATCACAATACCATAGGTATCCATTAAAAATAAAGCAACTTCATCATTTCTTGTGTACTTTACCTCAAAATATCACGAAATCGCAAGTATTTTCAGCTTGTTTTTTGTTTCTTCCCCCACAAAATTCATATTCAATGTAATCAGTGACGATATAATTTTTTTCGTTCACCGATCCACATATACTTCATCTACCATTCCACCCTGTTATGAAGTTTTTTTTTTGTTCGTTACAAACCGTTTGGCGGTTATTAGTACGTACGAGGGTCACTATTTATATTTCGGGAATTGGCAACACTGATGTCATGTGAGTCCATCTGACGGTTCCATCGTAAAGTTTGACATTTTTGACGATATACGTACTCAGAACATTTTGTCATACGGACGCTATTTGTTTATTTTATATTTAGTTGAAAGTTTGGTCTCGGCAAAAAATGGAACTGAATCGTGAACATTTTCTTGCGATGATTTTTTACGACTTTCGACGTGGATTATCGCAACAAGAGTGCGTCAATCAACTTAATTTGACTTTTGGCGATGAAGCTCCATCAAAAACCACTGTGTATCGCTGGTATAGTGAATTCAATCGTGGTCGTAGTTCGCTGTCCGACGAGTTTCGTGAAGGTCGTCCAAAATCGACTGTAGTGCCAGAAAACATCGATGCTGTGCACGAAATGATTAAGCAAGATCGTCATGTAACCTATTGTGAGATTGAGGCATCCCTAAGCATTAGTTCCACCAGCATATATGCGATTTTACATGAACACTTAGTTGTGCGAAAATTATGTTCACGTTGGATCCCACATAATTTGACAATCGCTCAAAAAAAAGGCTCGTGTCGATTGGAATAAAAGCTTTGAAAATTGGTTTAAGCGCATGCAAAAGTGTATCGATCATCGTGGCGAGTACTTTGAAAAACAATAAAAATATATTCGCAGCTTAACTATTTGTTTTTGTTCCTATTCCCGAAATATAAATAGTGATACTCGTATAACAAACGGTCCTTTCTAGGGCTACTATTTGGAGTTTCAAAAGAGTTAAACTAACATATGTCTGAACGATGAAAAGAATTACATTTGAAAAAAACTATTGTTCTGAACAATCACAGTCCTACGTCAAACTTCCGTCCGTGCCCATAGGCTCAGACCCTTCTACTTTTTTGAATCCATTTCGTTTAATTGAATTAGTATTTTCAGCTTAATCGATACTTATTAGTATAAGAGAATTCTTTTTTGTTCAACTGTTCAGTTGGACCGCGCAGTGGGACAGTTGATCCAAAGTTTCGTTGTATTTCAATAGAACAAATAGTCCGATGTTTCTTGTTGCAAGCTGGGAGCGGATGTAGACAGATGGAATCTGGATTGATTGTTACGTGGACGCACTTATTCTCTAATAACGCGTAAAGCTGTTCAATCAAGGGTCTTGCAATTTGAACTGACGTTTCGTTCATTCTGCAGCATCTCAGTTACAGGAACCTTCGAAGATTTATTTCGTTCATTTAAAAACTATTGTTTATATCGCATCAGGTCGAAAAAAATATGCTGTTCGAAAAACTCCGAATTAGTCAGTTTTTAACAACCTTTTAAATCTCACCACCGAAAATTCTCACTGATTTCTTTTTGATTTGGAATTTTAATTGAATTAACGACCATGATGTCGTGTGGCAGAAAATATTGACGAAATCATGATGGTGCTCAACGAAGCTACGTAAGATTAATGCTTTAAAATCACAATGTCATACGAAAACATACCAAAAAATTAAGCTATGCTGCATCGCCGGCCAAACTGATGAATTACATCCATCTCGAATAAATTCTAATACTTCAAACATTTTATCTCGACGAATATTTACGATACTTCATTCATCAAATATGTATACTTAACATCCTTGTTCCCTTACTTGCTTTCGACTCCACCGTGTATCCACAGTATAGTCATCACTCTCAATCCCCAATGTACGCCTCCACCGCGGAGGAACACTCATCACTCATCCGCAGCGATCTTTAATATCCTGTTTCATGGTTAACTTAATGCTTTTTCGATTCTCCCCACGTTCCGGGTCACACCCGATTACCGGCCGGATAAAACAGCCAGCAGTGGCCAGTACGCGCATTACGTATTCAACTCCATCGATCTCGACCGCAATGGCTCATTAAGCTTCGAGGTAAGCACGAAGAGGATAAACACAAGCCGAAAACATTTTGCGCTCCCACAAATTTTCCCCCGAGTCGCGCTGCGCTAATGATTCTGCTATTTATTCTTATTGTTTCCGTTCTTTCGGCCCCGTGTTTTTGATCCTCCTCCCCCGAGTTCAGGAGTTTGTGGCAAACTTATCGATTCTGCTGAGAGGCACCGTGGACGAGAAACTACAGTGGACCTTCTCGCTGTATGACATCAACGGGGACGGTTGCATCACGAAGGAAGAGATGAAGGAGATCGTGACCGCCATCTACGAACTGATGGGCAAAGTACCGGAGGGATGTGACGAGGAGCAGGCGATTAAGGAAAAAGTTGAGAGGCTATTCGAGGTAATTGATTTATGTGGGTAATTAGCAACTTTCTTTCATCGGAGAGCAGTTCAAAGCTTCGGTGTGTAGTTCGGACGTAATTAAATTGATTCTGTTTGATACAAAACGTTCGCTCAGGACAGGACCTAACCATATCTCATTTTTCAGAAAATGGATCGCAACTGTGACGGTAAAATAACACTCGACGAGTTCATTGAGTGCTGCACAAACGACGAGAGCATCCGACGGTCGATAGCAGTTTTCGACACCATATTCTAAACGGCGTCTCCATCGATGTAAACTTGAAAGGCAATATCGACATGAGCAGCAGCAGCCACAACTATTCCACATTGCACCGGTGCCACAGGAAACGAAGAGAGGTGATAAAATGCGAACAACTTGTTTCTTCCTAATTTATTGGCCACATGTACGAGTCTCTGTTACCACCCACGAGCACCCACAGCGGAAGTTCAACCAAGCAACAGCCAATGTACCAAAATCGGCAACGTTAGCAATTTAACTTTGGAAGCATAATTTGAATCCTTATGTAAAGGATAAACCGAGAATGTAATGTAGCATATAGCAGGTGAATTGAAATTCCCATACTCTTGCATAGTTTCAGAATATTTCTAGCGAGGAGTTCTTGTATGTTGACCGAAGATATTGCGAATTATTGATAACAAAAACAAAAGACAAATGAGTGTGATTAGCTTTCGTGCAAAACGTACAATCAATGGAATGTCGAAATGATTTCAAAAAAGAAAACGACTCTGGCAGGATCTTTGAACTAAACAGCGTATATCAATACTGTCAAATAACACTAAGATTATCCTTCAAACGAGGGATTGAGTTGATGCTTCGAACGGCGGGAGATGGACAATAATAATTATGTGACATCCTCTTTGTGGAGGCGAAAGTATTATGTGATAAACTCGAGCAACAGCAGGGCCATTTACGAGCAACAGCGTGTTATAGTAAGATACTGTATGGAGAAAATAGCTAATTGTTATCTAAGCTGGTCTAGGCGGAAGATTAATGTCGACAATGGGTACTGGCAAGAACTTTACTATTTCCTTTCGCTGCCTCTCTTTTTCTCTGAATCGTACGATCTACTGTTCCATGTTTCAGCCTGCTCTACACTCATTGCTTCTTATTACATTTGTTGGTGATTAGGTATCTGGTGTGGAGATTACAAATGAAAAAGATTAATTGTACGAAGGAATATAGCGAATACTACATTGGAAATTATTATTCATTGTCCATTTCTGAGATGACGGAAATAGCAATTCCACAATCTCAAGTTTAATTAAGTACAATAAATAGAGAAGATCTTGATGTCAAGTCTCACCATCACAAGTTTTTCGATCGGTTCAGAAAAAAAACACGAAAAAATCTCTTTCAAATTGGTTACACAAAAAAAATTTAAAGCAAAGAAACATGATACAGGATTCTTAACAATTACAGTTAAAATTTTATACGAACTTAAACAAAATTTTTGAAGATATATTGGTTAAATTTGGCCAAAATTCTTGTGCAATGTTATTGAAATGTGTCTTCACCCTGCTGAAGTTTCGATTTTTGATTTTTTGTTATGATTTTTGTAAATTTAATACATGGCTTTTATGGTGAACATTTTGAAACCAAGCAGATATTCCACAATCTCAAGTTTAATTAAGTACAATAAAAAGCGAAGATAAGATCTTGATGTCAAGTCTCACCATCACAAGTTTTTCGATCGGTTCAGAAAAAAAAACACGAAAAAAACTTGTCTCTTTCAAATTGGTTACACAAAAAAAATTTAAGCAAAGAAACATGATACAGGATTCGTAACAATTACAGTTAAAATTTTATATGAACTAAAACAAAATTTTTGAAGAAATATTGGTTAAATTTGGCCAAAATTCTTGTGCAATGTTATTGAAATGTGTCTTCACCCTGCTGAAGTTTCGATTTTTGATTTTTTGTTATGATTTTTGTAAATTTAATACATGGCTTTAATGGTGAACATTCTGAAACCAAGCAGATATTTGATCACAATGCGAAGTTGTTGACTGGAACAAAAAAAAATATAAAGAGGTTGTGTCCAAGCCGCGACGGTATTGTTAACGAAGGACTGCGATATTGGGCCCTATTATACAAATCGAATCGAGAAGTCGATACAATCACTATCATTATCACACCAGGGGATAGTAACTTCAAGCAAAAAAGTGGGACCGAATCGAGATTGCTTTTATGTAAACAGTGAACTTTTTTTACACTCTAAAAATTGGACCGACTTGCACTGACAACTGAATGATATTGTCAATTTATGCGAGATGCCTCAAAACAGCTGGGAATAAATATTGTTTATATACAGTAAGTTACATTTAATGCGACGTTTAGATTATTGGACAGACCTGTAATGTGACACGTTTAATTAGACATTTTTGTAAACATCGAGTTCGGGGCCTAAATTATGGCGCCACATTAAAGTTGCCACCAGACGTCGATACTGTACCACTCACATCGCCAATGTTCAATTACAGGCCAAAATCGCCTCTAAAGCGACACTGAGTGGTGCCTCGGCATGTCGTATCAAATTTAAATAACTGTATTATTTTGTTATTTATGTTCGCATAATAAGCAACGAACACACATTTATTTTCCACTTGCAATAGTATTCACGATGATTGGATGGATGAATATACGACTCCTACATGCATCTAATACGACTATTGTCATGCTTATACCAAACAACAGACAACCAAAAAAAGAATGGCGGAAAACGTTTTTGATAATAATGATAATTATTATAGATTTTTGTAAATACATGTATGTTTGGAATATTACGTTAAAAATTATTTTTAAGTCAGAATATTTCCGGTTTCAAGAAAAGTGAAAGTTAAAGTTGCTTTTTTCATTTTTAACTTTGAGAACGAGAGACTATCTGTTTACCGGTCTTTTGAGTTCTGATAAACAAAGTGACAAAAATAAATTAGTTCAACTTCGTCATTCAATTGCACTTAACTCAAAACTGTAAACATGAGATTATGAACTTGACAAATTAAGCTGTCAAGTATGCCAACCCAGCAAACATTAAATCGTATAACTGTCGTATATAGAGCATCGAATAGCTGATATTTTGGGCGGTATATGATGCGCCCAAATAGCATATACAGTAAGTTACCTCTAATCCTCGACATACCGAGGCACTATTCAGTGTCGCATTAGAGGTGATTGGCCGGTAATTGGACATTCACGATGATAGTGGTACAATGTCGACGTCTGGTGGCGACTTTCAATCCGGGGCCATACTTTGGGTACCAAACTCGATGTTTACAAAATATCCAATTAGAGATGAAAATGTCCAATTATTTGTGTTCCATTACAGGTCTGTCCAATTAACTAAATGTCAAATTAGAGGTAACTTACTGTACATGCAAGGTTATTAGGCAATACCTAATAACATCATAAGTATGTTGTCATACGAATATACGATTCATCACTGCCATAAAAAAATGGCGGAAAATATTAAAGTAAAATGTTTGGCTAAAATGTTTGGCTCCTTTTTTGTATGTATATAGAACCTTTATAAACATTTATGTTTGTACAAATAGGAATCAATCAATTGACTTTTAGTGATATAAATATTTGATATTAGTGATGGCGACGGTTATAAAATTGCTTCTATGGGATTTGAACTCCGGTTGTTTGGATTATCAAGCAGCAGCTATCTCGTACGAAAGAGTTGCATTCGGATACTTCATTCCTGATTGTTTATTGTGCTTTAGTGGAAATATCGCAAAGTTTCAAGTAATCAAATAACATGAAGTAAAAAATTTCATTCATATTCTAACAATTTAAAACTGCTTTCGGGCCTGCCCAGCAAACATTAAATCGTAAAAAAAATTCGAGGGGTTGTATCCGAGACACGACCGCTTAGAACGTAGGACTACGGAATCTTTTTTCTTTTGAAATTTGATGATTTATCATTTCGAATATTATTTGCGAATACGTCGAAATTTCATAAATAACTCTTTAGTAAAAAGTTCCGGGAACCTTGAAAAGGTTTAATGGCTTGCGTAGTTTTGTAGAATCATTTCGAGAAGCAACGATCATTTTTTGCCTTTGCGAGAACAATACACTAATTGGTCATATGGCACAATTCGTTTCTTTCAATCAACGCACGCATTGCACCGAATATTAACGAGAGGCATCTTCCGTGCATCGCCATCAAAGACGAATGAACTCTCTGAGTTTCAAGTGTCTATAATTCAAAAGAAGAAGAAGAAGAAGTGCATCGCATTCAACAGGCATCAAACACGCGTCTAATAGATGCACACAGTTGCAGTGCTAAAAATGAAACATCGCAAGAATGACCGTTTATGAAAAATCGTTTCTCGACTCTCGGTCAAAACCGTCAACAAAGTTTCTAAGCTCTATGTTTTGCTCAATGAAAACAAGCTACACACAAAAAACCAAACACTTATGTTTAGAAGCGACCTATAATCATTTGTACTCTTCTCTTTTTTCGCCTGCTTTGCCATGATTCGGAAGGTTGTGTTAATTGCAATGCCAGATGCACTTCAAGTGAAATATTCACTAGCGTTCACAGCTCGAGGGGAAACATTAAACACACAATGAGCAGAATAAGCGACCTTTGTTGTCTCGGGCACAGAAATATTCTGAGAATTTTCCTCAGAGGAGATGCAATACTTATACAATACTTATTCGATTGGTATACAAAACGTTTAAATCCGTTCGTAGCAAAAATAACGTTAACTTTATTTCATAGAAACGTGAACTGTTTTCTAATTTAGCACTCTTAATGTAAGACGTAGTCCTACGTCAAAAATCTAAAATTGGAGGCGATATACATACATCTAAGACACATTACTTGTATGATGTGTATAACTGGCATATGCATATGGAATTGGAGGCCATATACATGTATATGGGGTATATGATGTAATATAAACCATAATTATACGTTTTTTATTTTCTAGGATGTATGTATATCGCCTCCACGTTTGCTTGTATGGGCTGGCTAGGCGCATCATATACATGCAGTTTATATTAATCATACTTGTATGTTTGAGAATATAATCCTCAAAATAAAATCATTACACTAAACCTTCGTTTCAAACAACTTATACAGCTACTAAATCACGCATTAAACATCAAGAATTGCCGGGAATCTCTTATCAATATTTGTTCAAATTTAAAAATGTGCTTAACTCCAGTTTTGTTGACAACTTTTATGCATTCAATTAAATCGTACGATAAACAGAAACATTCCCACCTTTCATCCTACATTAAACACCTCGTAGTAGAAATCTGTTAGTATGCATACACTCTCCTACGAAACATAGTGGAAAAAAATATATTCGTCGATGTAAACAAGCGGTGAAAAAGGAGACACTTTGCGACGAGTGATTTGTATGAAGTTCCACTGCCGTGATCACACCGAGCAAAATTTCGTATTTTGTAAATCGAGATAATTTCTTACCGAGCTCGAATATCATGTGTTGCAATTGCATATATTTAAGCGTATAACCCTCTGAAGATATGCGTCAAGCAAACAAAACAACTCGAAAAATTCTGACAGTTGCACCGATCTTTTTCACTCGGTCGATACTATTGATTTGCACGGTATCTATAATAGTTAAATAGAGCTAACGAGCAAAATTCTCATCGAATCGATTTCTATAATAGGGCCCATTATTTTGCTTCCATATGTACGCATTGTACGGAATCTTCTTCATCAGCGCTCTTCCGGCGGTCTGGACACACACTCGGTTACAATCCATTAAAAGTTTGTTTAATCAGCACCAGGGCTCGGCATAGCCAAATTCAACTGAGGATAATCAGGGGACCATGAAGCCTGAAGCCATCAGCCTTCGCATTCAATTGGAAACGATTTTTTGCTTCTTCCAGCAGTTTCTCTGTCAACATAAATCAAAAGTCATTCGGGCGTTTTCGTTGCTATCTCCTCTACAATGGTCCGTGTTCATTTCATTTTCACCATCAAATCAACATCACGGCATATTGAAATGACCTCCCCCTAGACTGAATTCGTCTCTCTCTCTCTCTGTCTCTCTCTCTCTGTCTCTCTCTCTCATTCTCTCTCTTTCTCTCTCATTTCCAAATTGTAGATGAGTAAACGGTGGGCCAATAAAGGAGTCATTCAGTTATGGTGCAACTACTTTTGTCGTAGGACTCTATCATTTCCATACAGGGATGTAAGTTCAGTGTTTTGAAAACGAGAGCGTTCCTCTGAAACAACAAGCGTTAATACCTTTTTTCCGGCTCAACGAAAAGGTATGATTACTTCATTCGAAAGATTCAATGTCTACGCGTTATTTGCTTGTTAATTATTGACCGGAAAACTTGTTTCACTAGCATAAAAATTGCTTTGAAAACAGGCTATTGAAATCACCCAAATCTGTATATAAGCTGGTGTTCGCTCGGAAATCCATTTAGTTGTGATTGCAAAGTGACGGAAAGATGGTCTCGCTCGCTTGCCTAAATTCTATGCTCTTCTCTCCCAATGCCATTTATTTTCTGCAGCCGGACTGAACGAAGCCTTTAGCGAAAAACGAGGTATTGAAGACAACTCGATACGGATTATGTACAAATGGTGATATTAACTAGGGATTTGATTGAGCGAAAAATGTGAAATGTTTGATATGGTGTAGAGAATATTCTACCAAATTAAAGAAACCATATCGTTTGATGCAAGCAGGAGGTTTAATATCATTTGTTGACGAATGTCACAATCGATCGAAGATTCAAATTGGCGGGGAGGGGGGTATTGTTTGCGCTGGGTTTTTTCGAGGAGAAATCAATTCCTCCTTTGAGCGTTAATAATTCTTCTCCATCTAAACGAAGTGGTATTGTAATCACTTTATTCGAAAATTGGAATACCTAACAGTTTATGCTTATTAATAGGAGTACCGGTAAGTTTCTTCGTTTTTTTCAAAAGTTAATGCTTTATTCTGCAAAAATGGTTGCAAATTTAATATTCAAAGTATTGCCCATCGCTAGTCACAACTTTTTCCCATCTTACTGGCAATTCATGGACCTACTTATGGAAATAATCGGCCGGTTTGTCGGCTAACCACGAATCGATCCAATTTTTGACTTCATCAAAATTGGAGAAGTGCTGGTTAACCAGGTCATGTTGCATCGATCGAAAAAGGTAGTAATCGGACGGAGAAATGTCTGGAGAATACGGTGGATGGGAACTCCTATTTCAGCGTTTCCAAATATGTTTTGACCGGTTTCGCGACATGCGGCCGAGCGTTGTCGTGCTGCAAAATAACTTAATCGTGTCTTTGCTCGTATTGGGGCTGTTTTCCTTCAGTGCACGACTCAAACGCATCAATTGTCGTCGGTAGAGGTCCCCCGTAATAGTTTCATTCGATTTTAGCAGCTCATAGTACACCACACCCAGCTGATCCTACCAAATAGACAGCATAACCTTGTGGCCGTGAATATTCCGCGCGGCCGTCGATGTTGATGCATGGCCGGGGTATCCATACGTTGCCCGACGTTTGGGATTGTCGTAATGGACCCACTTTTCATCGCCAGTAACGATTCGATGCAAAAAAAACCCTTTCTTTTATTCCGTTGGAGCAGTTGTTCGCACGTGAATAAACGGTGTTCGACGTCTCATGGCTTCAATTCATACGGGACCCAATGTCCTATCTTTCGGATCATTCCCATTGCTTTTAAACGATCGGATATGGTTTGCTGAGCTACTCCAAGCGTATCGGCGAGTTCTTTTTGCGTTTGTGACGGATCTTGATCGAGTAAAGCCTCCAATTATTCATCTTCAAACTTTTTTGGCGGTTCGGAACGTTCTTCGTCTTTCAAGCCAAAATTACCACTTTAGAACCGTGCAAACCACGTCTGACGCGCACAGTTGGAGCATGGTCACCATAAACTTCCACCAAAATGCAATGACTTGTCGCAGCTTTTTTCATTATATTGAAGTAATGAAGTAACACTCCCCGCAAAAACACTCTCGTTGGTACGAAATTCGACATACTCAAAGTGGCAAAAAATCATGTTGTTTACACTTCAACTGTTTGACATATACTGGAAAAGACGCGCAATGACAGTAGTTTTCCAACGAATGTCTGGAAATTTAATTCTCTGGAATAATAATCAAGTTACGCCATCTGTTGTAAAGCCGAAGAAACTTACCGGTACATCTAATAGTTTTATTTTGTTTTATTTACATATAATGGCCATGCCATGTACCAATATCACAAGTATTGTTTATGTACAAAAAGGTCGAACAGCCCCCATTGTCGACTTTTGAATCTTGGGATCAAGTACAGTATTTCTGTCAAAACAGTTTCTTCGTCAAACATCACACCAGAAAAAAAAGGATGAGCACGGTATAAAATCGAAGGCCTACATCATAATTAACAAACCAAGAGAACATAATCTCGTTGAACGTATGTTAGTTGTGACAAACATAATGATTCTACGATGCCAATCAGAGCTCAAATTCCACCAATAAGAGTGTGGTCGAAAAAGACTATAATTCACAAAACAAAATATTAACATGGTCAGACACATTGAGGTTAGGTTAAAGCATATGAAAAAGTGATATAATCGTAGTAAATGTCAGCATTTAATACAACTGGATATTGACGAATCGGATTAACTTTTGACGGCAACTATGTTTAAATAATTGATAAAAACATCAAATGGCGCTGTAATAATTTTTGATTGTGCACCCAACTGATATGTGGTCTACGCACAAACCATTGATTGGTAGATGTAATTATTTGGAACCATTTTTATGAGAAAAACAAATTAAACACATTTCCTATCTCAGATTGATCAAAGTACCTTCCTAACTGAATAAACCGTTGAATGTTCCATAGTTTTCCATTGTTCCATTATTACTATTAAAAACTGCTCTAATCTACAACTTGTTGTATTCCTAGTCTAGACTAGAATATTCACTTAATCTAAAATCAAACAAATCTCTTATACCCTCCAAAGACCAACATCTTAAGAACCATTACTGAATTGTTGTACTTTATTACCACTTAAGAGCCATCTTCAGGACAATTTGGCGGACCTAGTCATTAGATAAATGTCAATAAATATATAGCATAGACCAAAAAATCACCAAATGTTACAAGAAGAGTCATCATACAATGATAACTGATACAAACCACACCGGTACCACAAGTAGTGAAAGTAGAATGATATTGAGATTGAGGTAAGAATATCAAATTCATATTGATATTCAGAAGATTTTTAGTAGTTTTTCGATTGTACCAGAAAGAAAAACTAATGAAAACCAGTGATAGAAAATCAAATTAAATGTTCCCCCGGTATATTTTTGTATACTTTCGATACAGAGTTTATAAATGTTGTGACCGTTAACGCTCTCCGGTTTGGTCGATAAAACGGTACATTTTCTAAAACATTCAAACTTACATGAGTGAGCAGTTCGAACAGTCATTTATTGTACAATCTTTCGAAATTTACTGAACGTTGTTGAATCTCACGCTACACATTTTGCAATTGCTGTCGTGTTATCCTTAAAAAAAAAATGAATGTTTATACATTGTAGTACAGACAAAAGGACGACGATAGAATCAAGGCTATGATATTTTTTAAGTTGTTTCGGTGTTTGCAATAATTGAAACATATATACCAGATCAATAAAATGAAGGAATTAAGTAAAAAAGGGGTTTAATTTTTGTTCATTTGCGAATATCACGAACTTATGTCAAACATCATTTGGATATCTTGTTAAAACGAAAAAATTTTGTCAATCATTTGATAAACAACCACCAATCAAGTTATGAAGGAAAAAGTTGAAGGGTTGTGGCCGAGACATGGCCGCATAATTGACGTAGGATTACGTTACGATATGTAAGGCATGTTGATTTTGAATATATTTAAACATGATAAGCCGCAATCGTAGTCGACCACGTGATTGGGAAATGTCGAGCGATCTACACAAAAATATAGGAATTCAGCACCATCCTTATCAAAACATTCATTTTGAAAATTTTATTATTTTTTATATTGTAATAAATAGTTAGAGAGTGTCCAAATCGATTGGCTCTTAAATATATTAAATTGGATATGAAATTTTAATTTTTTTATAATCGTTTCATCTATTTCATCTATTTCAATTAAAACTATTGAAACCTCCGCTGATTACCTGTCGAGACCATATTCGGATTATTCCTATCGTAAACAAAACACTAAGTGCACGTACCATTTTTCTTTTATTATTCTTAAATTTAATTCTTAACATTTTGAATTTGCATGCTATAAATAATTGCGTATTTCTACGTCAAACAATGCGGTCGTATCTTGGACACTACCCTCTATAATTATTTTTCATCTTCCACAAACGATGCTTTTTTGCGTATTCTATCTCACCGATTAAGGAAAATAACCCATAATCCTTTTTTTCTTCGCGAGATCATACTAACGTTTCTCGATATTGCTATAAGCCATAAGAAACTTTTCCCTATCCGGTTGGTTAGCAAAAAATCGTTGCCAAGATAGAGCATCGTGGCTCGTATTATTTTATGGAATATTATAGAATATTATGAGAATTAAATGAAGCCTTTTCACGATTCTTTTGCTTACTGAGAATTCTCGATTTGTTCATAGCAAAACGATGCACAATGGTCCAGGAGGTGTATTTAAGTAGAAATTAGCATTTAGAACTTGACAGTTATTCTCTAGACAAAAACTGTCTTCGACAAAGTTGTTACATACTCATTTTTATGTTATCAAATATAGGGTGACCAAAATTGTCGATGAAATAAAAAATCTAACTTTCTTATCTTCATAGATAGAGGTAAATATAGTTCAACAATGTTGTAGTCCTAGTTATT
This sequence comes from Toxorhynchites rutilus septentrionalis, assembly GCF_029784135.1. Classification (NCBI taxonomy): domain Eukaryota; kingdom Metazoa; phylum Arthropoda; class Insecta; order Diptera; family Culicidae; genus Toxorhynchites; species Toxorhynchites rutilus. Next base: position 165,441,043 of record NC_073746.1, read on the forward strand.
TGAGACATCTTTGTAGAACAATGTTTTTTTCTATCTCTTGAAATAACCGATATAGCTCCTTTTTTCTATGTTACGTAAGGGTCACCATGAAAAAAAAGGTTTTTTTGCTCTTACTTTTATGTGTCAAATTCTACATACAATCGGAAAACTTTTAGAACTTACTAATACAAACATTTTGCGATGCAGAACTTGTCAATACCTCAACTTCACTCAAAGTTATTGATATTTTACCCAAAAAAAACGCTCTTTTCATTTGTTTGTCATTCTTTCTGGGGCGAACATAAAAAATGTTTGTTGACGGAATTTGAAAGAACAAATTTCACTCTATATAATACGTGATTTTCAAAATTATGTTAATTTTTTGTTTGAGTAAATTAAAATTGAAATCATGAGTTTTTGGGTAAAAAAACATAGATAACTTTAAGTAATTGACAAGTTATGCACCGCAAAATGTGGTATTGATAAGCTCTAATAGTCGTATGAAGACAGTTTCGATGTAGAATTTTAAATATAAAAAGGTAAAGCAAAAAAACGTATTTTCATGGTTACCCTAATGCACCTTAGATAGAAAGCGCCAAAAACAACTTTGTGCGAGATATATGTTCTTTAGACAAAAACTGTCTTCAACAAAGTTGTTACATATGATAGAGCGCTCATTTTTATGTTATCAAAAATAGTGTGACCAAAATTGTCGATGAAACAAAAAATCTAACTTTCTTATCTTTATAGATAGAGATAAACATAGTTGGACAATGTTGTAGCCCCAATCATTTAAACAACTTCGTAGAAAGCTTTCTTCTATCTTTTAATATAATCGATTTAGCGCCTTTTTTCTAAGTTGCATTAGGGTGACCATGAAAAAACGGTTTTTTTTTGCTTTAACTTTTATATGTCATATTCTACATCAAAACTGACGTTGTAATGCAAAAAAAACAGTTTTTTTTCATGGTAACCCTAACGTAACTTAGAGAAAAGGCGCTGTATCGGTTATTTCAAGAGATAAAAAACATTGTTCTACAAAGATGTCTCAAATAACTAGGACTACAACATTGTTGAACTATATTTACATCTATCTATAATGATAAGAAAGTTAGATTTTTTATTTCATCGACAATTTTGGTCACCCTATATTTGATAACATAAAAATGAGCACTCTATCGTATGTAACAACTTTGTCGAATACAATTTTTGTCTACAGAATAACTGTCGAGCTCTAAATGCAAATTTCCACCTCAACACATCTCCTGGACCATTGTGCAATGGTATAGCACGACTTTTGGTTTCAATCAATATTATTGTGATGATTAACCCTTTCACGTACAACATCGAGTCTCAATCGATGTGAAATGATTGTGCCAAAACTTACAACATCGAGTCTCTCTTATACTTATGACAGACATACAACTGTACTAGCGTTGTACTTCGAAAATTGTATGTCTGTCACCATGTACAGTGCTAGAACCATGCAAGCAACTCGGTACAATCGTTGTACCTGTACCGACCTATTTTTCCGCTGTACATGGCTACAGCTGTACTGTGCACAGCGCCATACGCGGTTAGTGGTGGGTAGCATGAACAAACCGAATCAAAACACTTGGTAAACATTCTTTTCATTGATTTTCTCTTGAGTTAATAACTCAGATTGGGAACTTGTTTGTTGTGTTTGATAGTTTAGACGCTAATTAAAAACCTTTTTCATTGAAATATGTGATGAAAATTGGTCAAATTTCTGATTGTCAGTTTGACATACGGTACAATGTACAACCAAAGTATGTCTGTCATGCTACGATGGTACCCGTACAACGCTGTACACGTACAACGCAAGTACAGCTGTATGTCTGTCCATGGTATTATGGTGTACTTGCATATCACAAGGCGCTAAGATGCTCAGCAGAGTAGTAAGTACGAGGGGTGTTCAATGAAGACTCGGATAATTTTTTTTTCGCGGTTGGCAACACTAGAAACGCTCCGCTGGGTACCGCTGGAAAGTACATCTAATTCCAGTTTCAGTGGTATTTTTTTCTTCGTGGTGCGATGTATAGTTCGTGTGTGACAGTTAAGTGAAAGATCGCAGAAAAATTTCGCCTGCACACTTGTGATGAAGGAAAATTTGAAGGCTTTGTTTTAAGCTCAAAAAAACACAGACAGAAACACATTCAATGATTCGTGAGGTTTATGGTGAATCAGCTGTGACTCGTTCAACATGCTACGCATGGTGTAAGCAGTTCAAGGACGGTAGGACCAGTGCGGAGCTGAAGAGAGGACCAGGCGCTCCAGCTGCGAAGTTGACGGAGACAACGATCAATACTGGTGCTGCTATCGTTCGGGAAGATGCGAGAATCCCTGCCAGACAGCTGCCAGCTATACTATAAATATCTATCGGCAGCACACATAACTTATTATCCGATGTTTTGAATTTATCCACCGAGCACAAGTGGATCCCTAGGCTGCTGACACACGAGCAAAAAGCCTCATGTCGCGAGATCAGTGACGGACTTCCTGACAAAACGGAACATCGAAGTGATACCCCACCCACCCTATAGTCCGGACTTGGCTCCATGTGACTTTTCTATACCCTACGTTGAAACACCAGATCAAAGGTCGAAGATTTGACTCCGCGAAGGGCTTTCAGCACGTGTACGAAAAGTGGCAGGAGCGGTGGGAAAAGTGCATTCGACTTGAAAGTATATTGAACGTGATACTGGCGATGTTGAATAATTTTCAAAAATAAAATTTTAAAACACTTTGTCCGAGTCTTCATTGAACACCCCTCGTAGTAGTAAAATATTTCATTTTCACTACCAGCAGGTAGATACATCAGAGAGCCAAAATCCCGCCGCTACCATCAACGTAGAGACTCTATAGTGTGAATTCGAAATCCAATCGCTACCAAACGGTAGACACTCCATTATATGGATACAGAATCCGATCGCTATTCCAGTTCGTTACTCAGGGTAGAAACTCCATATCAACCGTGTTGAAGCACACGGACACTTTGTAATAATTTAACATTCGGATTTACTATATGAAAAGAGTACATTTCATAATTAACCTTTGCTTTCACATCATCGCCAGATAGTAAGAACCAGTACCAGATATATTATAGTTCCGGATATTCAATGAATCAGACAGTGAAATAGGAATAACCGTTCACCATTACAGTTCGAGATAGAATAATCTTTTCATATTTATTTATCTGTTTCTAAGCAATGTTATATCTAATGGCTTACTATTACATATAATACGCTATAGTTAATTTGTGAATAAAATGCTTCATTTACCAGCAAACATTAAATCGTATGAATAGCCATAATTGGAGGCGATATACATACATCCAAGACACCTTTGGATGATATATGATGCATAAAACGGGCATATACACCCGAAAGTGAAAGCGATATACGTATATGCTACATTTTATACGCATATAAAGCCGTATATAATGATATACGATGCTTTCCACACTGATATGCGATTTTACCAGACTTGGATGCATGTTTATTGCCTCCAATTATGGCTATTCATACGATTTAATGTTTGCTGGGAATTTGCGTATATAATGCTGCATTTCGCGATACTAGGGTGATCGTTATACCAGTATACGACTTAATCCATTAATGATATAGAAAATGGTGCTTTTGCATTTTACACGATTTCGAATACACATGATGTATCCTTTGATTGATATTTTATACGATTGTAGTTTTTGCTACAAAAGTTGCAAGAAACATATGGTCGTCATTTTGACAAATTTTGGAGTTTCGAAAAATCGTTAGCGAATACACTTTTACTTATTGTAGCCAAATTTCAACTAAATCGACCACATAAATGATCTGCCATCGAGGTACGGTCTTTTAGAAGGCACCCAGCAAACATTATATCGTATAACTTGACATATTCTAAGTCGCATATAAGGTGAGATGAATCAAAATCATACATAATGTCAATCAAAGGATACACTGTGTACATCTAAAATTGTAAAAAAAATGCGAAAACCACGATTTTATTTATCACTACAGATTAAGTATATATACACTATCGTATCGTACACTATCGTAAAATCGATCTATAAAGAATCATATATGAATCTTAGGCTGATGCAGTTTTTGAGTCGCATAAATATATAAATTGAATCAATGTAGTACTGCGAAAGATTATATTACATGCTGTGAAAAATTGTTCAACAGTAAATCCTATTAGATCATAATTGAGGCCATATAACATCATATTAGGAATTTGCACATAAAGGTTCGTGATGTCGCATGAACAATATCGACGTCTAGTGATGATATAGTAGTTTAAGGAGGCGAATTCATCGATACCAGATCAGCAGGCCCGAAAGCAGTTAGATTGATAAAATTTGAAGGAAAATTTTCTCTTTATGTTTTTTTATATTTATTTACTACGTCTTCAGCTGTAATGCTCCACAGACTGATTATTTTTTATAACTTGAAACACTGAACCTTATGACCATGTCTATATAAATTTCAAGACATTTCTACTAAAATACAATAGGCGATCAGGTATGACGTATCCGATTACATCTTTTTTGTATTGTATGTACGAGTTTTAACTGCTCTAAAATCATTGCTTCTCATCGAAACAACCGTAGTTCGAAACCCATCGGAACAAATTTTCTTAACCTTCACTCATTTTAAATATTTATACCTCCTCCCATTAAAAGTCAATTGAATAATTCATATTTTAAGAAACATAAATGTTATCACATATAAAAATTGTGGTTCGTAAGGTTGTGGAAATAATTATAAGCTCACGAACATTTTCCGCCATTGTTTTTTTTTTTGTTTGCCTGTAGTATATACGAAATATATAGAAATAATGATAGAAAAATCGTACCAGATGCATCGTATAGGGTTTTTTCTGTACTATACAATAATTTACATTTAATGCGACATGTTTCTTATCGGACAGACCTGTAATGCGGCACGTTTTATTGAACATTTTTACCTCTAATAGAACATTTTTGTAAATATCGAGTTCGGGGCACAAATTATGGCCCCACATTGAAAGTCGCCACCATATGCGACACTGTACCACTGTCATCGCGAATGTCCAATTATAGGTCAAAATCCCCTTGAGTGCGACACTGAGTGGTGCCTCGGCATGTCGCATTAAATGTAAATTACTGTAGTGACTTTCAACACTTTTTGGCTGGTTAATCACTTTCTACTTCCATTTTTGGGATACTGTCGGGAGTGAGAATTGGACTCGTGATCAAGTAAGGAAAAGTTCATTCGCTCATTCCTCCACACCTAATTATATATCACTCTTGTATCTGCTTGGAATAATCATGGCGAAAAGAATGCAGCAAGCTATCGTGAGATTGCACGATGAATCATTTTAAACTCTCCGACTTCTTCATTCGGTACTGAAATTGAACATAACAAAACAAAGAGTGGAAAACAACATTCAATGAATTAATACTCCTTTGGATGGATCGCACGAAACAAAATAACGAGTGAGTCGAAATAGACTGAATCTGCGTATATGTATGATTTTATTTTCCCTTGTACTCTTTTCCTTGTCAGCATTCAAGTGCACATGAATCCACCTTCCCTTGCGCTAATATGAACTTTTGCGTTGGGTTAGATCATTTCATACTAGAAACAAAAAAAATGTCATTGCAATAGTGCACAGGAAGCAATTCGATTTCAACTATCTACCTATATTTTGCTGCCGCGATCGAGGCTCAATGATTGCTATTTGAGTGAAAAACGAATGATTTTACAGAGACACTCGCTGGCTCAAGTAAAAGTTTCCAATTTGATTCTATTACCATCTAACGTCATTCCGAGAGGCAAATAAGGGAACGCTAAATTCTCTAAGAATAGATGAGCGTAATCGAGACAGTATTTTTCCGTTCAAATCGAGAGTGAACTTTGCGAAGATGATAGGTGAATGTTTTCTGTCTCAAATAAAGTGAGGCATAAACGGAGAATGGAAGGGTGAGTTTTATCTGTGGATGAGTGTTTTTGAACGAATTTCGATGCGATTTTGCCCATACCTGCTCGTGACCATTAGCGTGAGATGTTACCACTATGCCAGATCGCCTCCACGATCGTATAACTTTTACACATGTTAGGTCACACATGAATTCGTATTAAATCCCATTTGTATAAAATACCAATCAAAGTAGACATCAAGTGTATGTTAAATTGAATGAAGCGCAAAAAAATTGTTTTTTTTCAAATTCCAAAACATTATGTGAATAACTCTTACAATTTCCAACAAGTCAGCCATACATCGGAAGAAGGGCACTTTGAATGAATAAAGTTTTTCTAACAACAATTTTTTCATGTTTTCTTTGAAAAAAAAAATTCAACTAATTTTAATATTGTTTGAAGTCAATATAGCGTATTCTACAAAGTTTAAGATGTTATTAAAATATGAACATTAGTTGAAGACAGTAACTTTCTATGTTTTGTTGTTTCAGCATGGCATTTTTGTATGTAGATTCCTGAACAATATGTGTATAATTTCTCGCGTTTGACATGTTTTGAAATAGAAGCTTGCAAAACATGTAAATCGCAATAATTTATACAAAAAAATGTTACGGGTTAAATATTAATAGTTATTTAAAAAAAAAAAACCATGAAAAAGTTGTTGTTGGAAAAACTTCTTTCCCTGTAGAAGTGCCCATCTTTCGATAATAGGTGACTTGTTGGAAATTGTAAGGACTATTAGATCTATTTTTTTTAAGAATTAAATAAAAACAACATATTTTGGAGAAAAATGAATTTTTATTTCAAAATATTTTTCTTCGAAGATTTTTTTCTAAATTTGTTCGATATTTTCTAATAAAAACCGAAATAATTTCCTACATTCTTTAACCAACAAAAAATACAAAATTCCTACATTTCATCCCTTGACCAGAATTTTGTAGATATTATAGTTTTGAGTTATAACATTTTGTAAAAATAAAGAAAAACATTTTTGGTCCTTTTCAAAATATTGTCTAATTCTTTTTCGAAATTTTAAGGTTTCGGTTTGTATGTCTATGTGCTACATTATCGGGTCAAATCACATATCATCAGTGGCGTCGAGTGAAGCGTTCGTACTCAGTGTATTTGATTGCAGTGGTATATACAGAATGGCGAAGTATTTGTTAATATAGGGGTGTTTCTGCACCTCCAAAATCGTGTACGCACCCGCATCGTAATATCGTATATACGGCTTCATATACGTATATGATATAACATATACGTATATCGCCACCGCTTTTGCATGTATATGTAAGTTCTACGCATCATATATCACCCAAAACGTGTCTTGGATGTATGTATATCACCACCGAATTTGTCCTTTTATACGATTTAATGTTTGCTTGGCACTTACGTGCATAACCAGCACCTTAATAAACAGTATTTTGTATCCCTTTTTTTTAAATACAGGGATGCGTCTCTAATTGGACTGGCACGAGGTACCACTCACTGTCACGAGGTACCACTCACTGTCACGATTGTGATCTGTAATTGGACATATCAACAAACACAACACAATGAGAAAAAACAAGTGAAAACAGAAAAATCATTGACTAATATAAAACCATTTGAAAAGTGTGCAAAATACACAAACTAGTAAAATGAACTCAAGTTTCGTAGACATTGATTAAGAATACATGCAGGAAGGATATCTAGAAGAGCATTTTAAATATGACTATCGATCAACATTTCTCTGAGTGTATTAAAACAAATCACCCTCAGCAAAACTAACAGCAAGCCCGACATAAAATTACCGTCCTATGAAATACAACATTATTTTGATCGGAAAATTTTTGAAAACACTCCTAAAAATTTGTCGTGTTGTAGTAACTTGCACGAAGGATGTTTACAAAAATGTCCAATTATTCGTGTAGCATTACAGGTTGTAAATGTAAAAATTCGTCCGCTCTATTCGGTATCCCTTCGTCCACGCGGATCTCGGGTCTGCTTTTCTGCTCTTTTCAATCCGTTCTCTTCTCATTTGCAAGCCTTTTCTCCCACAGTCGTCATCTCTCTTCCTTGAATCAAGGTTCTTCGAATCCTCCAGGTACATTAATTTCAAAGGTTAAGGTTATTCATATACAAGGTGCACTTTATCATAGTATAGAACCCTTCACTCCCACCCTGCTTTAGATTAACAAATCATCGCCCAATACTAGAGTCAAAACCTCAATATGTAATAAGGAGCTGCCCACATACCACGTGGACAACTTTAGGGGGGATAGGGGTTACGAAAATGTCCACGATTGTCCATGATGTGGGGGGTAGGGGTACAGTCAATGTCCACGTGGATACGTGAAATAAATGTTTCAGAAAAAAAAAAAACAATCACATCTATATTTAAAAATCAACGATCTGTTTTTCATTTTCAAGAACTTTCAAGCTTTCCTTCATGCTTGTTCTGCATATTCAACAATAAAAAGGTTAAACTGCCTGATGTTTTTTTTAAATACTTGTCAGTGTGAACACAATGGTAGAATTCGTGGTTTTTGAAGATGCCTCAAATGAAATTGCTACGGAAGTAAATATCTAGCAATTTGGTGTCAGAGATCACAAAGCAGTTTGTGAAGATTTGTCAGGTTGATCAAGAGCTTCTCGATATGTTACTTAATGTCCTATGTACAGTGTTGGAAAGAAAACAGCATTACGCAAAATACTTTTTCATGATTTTGTGAAAATGAACGTATTTCTTACAATGGAAAGCATGTAAACAAGCCATTGTTTTTATTCATTTTCAAATTTATATCTTCTTCTTCTTCAATGGCACTAACGTTCCTAGAGGAACTTCGCCGTCTCAACGTAGTATTACTTGCGTCATTTTTATTAGTACTTAGTTGAATGCATTGTGAGTGGCAAGCTCTAGAATACGCGTGATCACAGTGCAAGTCGGAGGAAATTTCTTTGACGAAAAATTCCCCCGACCAGAACGGGAATCGAACCCGAACACCCGGCATGTTAGTTATGACGCTAACCATTCGGCCACGGGAGCACTCAAATTTTTATATAAAATTCCAATTAATTGAATTTTTTCATCCAATATTGTGCATAGATGTTCAATGGAGTTGGGGTCTTGGTACTGGGATGTCCACTCAAGCATTTTAATCTTTTTGGACTGGAAATAGTGTTTCGCAACTTTCGAGGCGTCCTTGAGATCATTGTCCGGTTGGGAAATATAGCCTTTAATATTCATTTTCTGAGAGACGGCTTTAAGTTCTCCTCCAAGACATTGACGTAGGACTCAGAGGTATTCTTTACATCGATCTTGACGAGATTGTCCACCCCATTCCAAGTAAACAGCCCCACACACGCAGTGATCCTCCACTTGCTTGCTGTTGCTTGAGTAGGCTGGATAGCTCATACTTCAGGCTGTCATTTCTTTGTGTCTTATAACCTTAAATTTACTCTAATCGGTCCAAACAATCTTCTCCCAAAAGTCAGTACGGCTGGAGCTCCTGGTCGTGGACCTTCAGAGGATTTTTCCATTTCAAAATAAAACATGCAAAATGCATACTCTAGTTGCAAATCATGACTATGTACCAAAATTGTATAAAAATGCCAAAATAATGATAATCTTTATATAGACACACAGTTGCATGTTAACCCTTTGGGGCCGTATTCAATTCGGATATGGGTGCCATACTGGTTGGAATTATTTTTCCTTGAAAGAGCAGTGAAGCATAATTTGTATGACAATGAAATATAAACAATATTTATTTTCAATTCGCTGTGAACTTTAGAAATGTATCTACTGAATAATGTGTTTTAAAATGCTGTTTTATATAGAAAAAATATATTTTAAAACTCTCGTTCGTGTGCCATCTTTCGAAACAGTCCCTCAAAATGAGGTCCTGGTTTTTGACTATAGTTCTGCATCGTAAAAATGGTTTTTTTTTGCTGAGAACGGACATACGAACGCGAAGATTTAATTTTTTACTTGCATTACCTTTTCCAAAAATGTACACTTTCGCGAGGAATTGAAATTCGAGCAATTTGAAAAAAAAATTTTTTTTTTTTAAATGTCGCTTCTTTACAAAATTAACAAAAAATTTCGCACAAATTACAACAAGTTTATAATTCGTAGGCCATCCTTAGTTTCCAATCGATCCAAACAACGTATTCGGCCAAGCTACGGCAAGTGGAAATTTGAATCTCGCTCCACGCAGAGGTAGCTGCTCGTTTGAGTTCAACATAACTCACATACTGCCCATTCTTCGGAAGTTCTATCCTTCTATTCTACGTGCGATCAATCTACATAAGTTATCGATTGGGGTTGGAACTGGTAAAAAAGCAGGGTAGTCCAGAATCGAAGCCCCAGTCCTATAAACCATGTAAAGGACTTTTGTCTTTTTTGAAATAGCACGGTGGTTTCGATGCAAAAACGGCAGCAAATGATTCAGGAATACTTCCTTAACTCCTATTGACATTCTTTGTTTTAAAGAGGTTTTAAACTTTTCAGTTTATACGCCTCTAAACCCTTGAACTCCTAACTTTTTATTCGTGTGAGTGGATAAGTCATTTGAAACAGTCCATTCTGATAAACAAAATCTAACATGAAATATATTTGAAATGGAACAAGGGTGCAATCGAGGTGTTTACTTGGTAATTTTTAATTAAAAAAATATTCAGGAATGTCCACGTGGACAACAGGAGGAGGGGTCTGGTCGATGTCCACGCTCGTCCACGAAGGGGGAGGGGGAGTCTAAAATCGTGCTTTTTGTGTCCACGTGGTATGTGGACGTTTTAGACGATTTAGCTCAACTCCCATTCGCTTTGATCCCCTTATTACCCGAATCACTCCAATCTCTCCCAGGTTCCTCCACATTCACCGGTTCCTAATTTACCTTTGACTCCGGCACTGGTACCAGTTCCTCTTCAGCTGATCCCGCTCCTAGCTCGTGTGGATCAGTTGCATCTGTTGGTAAAAACTTTAAATGCGCAGTACCTCTGTTGTACACCATCCCAGATGAACTTGAGCAGATCGTTGCGGCCATTCCCTTTTTCTAAACAACAACGAATTCTTTCGAATTCCGAACTTGTTCTTCTACCTCATTTGCTTCGCCAAAGCCGCATTTTCGATCTCTATGCTTGCTACTCGCAGAGTATAACGACTTCCCTCCTCCTCCTCTACCATAACACGATCCCGCACTGCCTCATCAGAACTAGTTACAGAAGAAAGAGTAGGCAGTTTTGTATAGTTTGAAACCAGTCTCCTAGTTGCATGAACTTTCATTATTTCGCCCTCCATTAAAATTCATGTTTCCCGCCTCTTACTGTAGAAATATCTATATTGGTTTTCCAGCCACTCAATTTCACGTTTCCAGCCCCTAGCTCTTCTCTTATGTTCGCCTCATAGCTCCACTATTTCCCTTTTCCAGCTGTTTCCAGTTTCCAGTAGAAACTTTCATCATTTTTGGCTCATCATTCTAAACCTTACCGCAATAGAAACATCTCATCACACCAGACCTCCTAGCTACGGTTATAATTCTAAGCCCTAACCTACTACAATGTTTTCAACACACCGGTCACCTTTGCCACGGCAATCATTCTAGGCACTTCCGCACTAGAATCTTTTTTACGCACCGGGCCCCCTAGACAGGGTCATCATTCTGGGCCCTCCCGCACTAGAATCTTTTCAACAAACTTGGCCCCCTAGACACGGTCATTCCCACAGTCGTCATCTCTCTTCCTTGAATCAAGGTTCTTTGAATCATCCAGGTACATTCATTTCAAAGGTTGAGGTTATTCATATACAAGGTGCGCTTTATTATATTATAGAACCCTACACAGGTCTGTCTAATTAGCTGGATGTCCAATTAGAGGCGAATCACTGCACATCTTCAATATAACCTAAGCACAGTGCAAGAAATTCGACACTAAATTCACTAACTTTAAAACTAAATTTTAACACTAAATAATAGAAGATAGATAGATAGATAGATAGAAGCTAATTTATTCAACTTCATGCTGCACGTAAGATTCACATCATCGCAACATGCTTAGTTTTAATTACGTTTAGGTTCAATAGTTTCTGCCGAGAAGTTCGTTTCAAGAACCCAAGAGAAAGTGGTTGGGTGTAATGAATAGTGCATCTGGATCCTCATCCGATGTATGTTTAACGACGTTAAATAAAATTAAAGTTCGTACCTAAATAGACGGCAAATAATTGAAGGTTTCCGCAATTAAATTTTGTTTCGAATGACGATATACTTTTCTTTCAGTGTATAAGCTTGAAAAATAGTGTAAATATACACAATAATAATTGCAATTTGAAATTCGTGTGTAGGCGACTAGAGATGCTGTCATCGATCCGTCGTGACAAACGTCACAGTGAACCACAAAGTGTGTAGAGTTGCGAGTCGTTCGGTCGCCAGCGGTCCGTTGTGCAAGGAATATGAAGAAGCGTGCATATACTCTGTAATCGAATATAAACAGTTCGTGCGTGCGAGTTTTACCTCCAGCGGAAGTGAGTGTGATGTGACCGCATCTGGCCGAGATACGTACGAGTTGACGCCCTGTATTGCGTTTTTGCGATCTGGACTTTCTGACCAGCTCCGTCAAATTGGATAGTGTCTTCCTTTAATCTTCTTTCTCTTGGAATCGCATCGTGTTTTCTTCGTGAGATCAAATTTGAGATGTGTGATGATTACCACCACTACCAGTGGCGAAGAGATTTCTGTGCATGAACGTGAGAGCCGATTGTGTGTGTGTTTTGATATAGGAAGTCAAATGAAATCCAGTGCGAGTAGAAATGCTGCAGTGATGCAAGACGTGTTGTGCAAGGTGAGTGTCTAAATCGTTCTTTTAGTTAAATTTGGAATTAAATACCAATACGTAATATTTATTTTTAGACATCACATAACATTGTTTACATTTTGTACAGATTAGTTATTGAATTATTCTGTTAACCATGTTGATTGGTATCTTGAGTGAGACCATTTCAGTGCAACCAGCTACGTTTGATTACTGTGTTTGCATCTGATGTTTCTTTTGAACTGGTTTCGAATATTGATTATAATTGCCGTCAATGATTGGAAATATACATTATATAGAAATGAAAACATCGATGTGTTAATGTTGGATGTAATTTAGAATTTTGTAGAAACCCTTTTCTATTGTCTACTGGAATGCTCTGCCGGTTTGTTAAAATGAAACAGAATATTTTCATATTTTAATGAAATTTGATTGATTGCTAAAATTTCCATAATTATCGTTTCTGAAAGGACATTTGTAAAAATGTACCGGAATGTTTTGTCTGGTTTTGGAATGCGAGAAAATATTTTTTTTCATTTAATAATCACATAACAATTATTTATAAATTCAGTTTTAGATAGAATTAGAAAAAATATTACTTCGTTTTCTATACTCTACCATGTGCTCATTTAATAACCATAAGTCTTTGACTACACTTCAGTGTCTGATTTGAAGCTAATATTGTTTTGCAGATAGTTTTTGCATCAAAGTTGAAAAATAAAACGCAAATGTTTCAAATTAAGCACTAGAGAATACTCATATACAGGGTGGACTGGATTATATATAGTCTCGGATTTCTTTTCACTGTACATAACTGAATCCTGCATATAATCGGGTCAAAAAAAAATTCTATTTGTTTTTTATGCATATTATGATTCGTTCTTTTTCAAATGCAAGAAGAATTTTATTTTTGATTCATCCCCTTAATGTCAGAAAACACAATTCTCACAAGAAAAAAAAATTATCCAGAATCTCACAGGGGGTGACGGTCATAATTGATAAATAAATCCTTCTATATTCGTATTGCGTTAGAATTTGCACAATGACAGAGTTATAGAACTTTTTTTTTGTTTCGGACTCTGTTGCCTCAAACTGGGTCTACATTAAAAAGTATATTGCGGAAAACGATTCTGTTGATTCCATTTGATGGATTAGAAAATTTAGTACAGGATATAGTAGCGGAACATCTGACATTTCGGAAGTGAAATCTTAAAAGTTAGTCATTTTTAATGTGTTTAATTTAATCAATTTCATCCTAAAAAACTCATTAAACTTGATTGATTATATCAATTAAATTAAATAAATTAGCTCTCTAACCGCTCTACAATTTGATCTTCTAAATCTTCTAAACTTCTATCTTTGTAAATTTCGCTGCAATATCGATATAAACAATTCCTGGTGAAAATTCAAGCAAAATCTTAAAAATCGCGATTTTTACTTCATTATACATATAATAGCCACCTTAATTACACTTTGACGTTTGAAGGTTACGTTTTTGCTCGAAATAAGTCATATTTGAAGTTTAAAAAAATTCAAACAGTGTGTAATCAATTCCAAAATAGTATATACACTGTGATTCGAAAATAGAATGGAATACATTTCGCGTATGACATAATGCAGGTTTTAACTATAGTTGATTGCAACACAAATATTTTTTGCATATTTTTCCTGTATTTTCAATGTTTAAAAAATCTTTATTTTATGTTTCTTTTTTTTATCACAGTGCAATACCAAATGAAATCGAACTAAAAGTGCAGATTTTAAAAACTTGTATTTTTGATTCGAACGAATGTTTGTATTCCGTTTGGTAGAGTTTCCCACAGCATTTGGAATTTTTTTAACTCAAGTGTAACTTTTAAAAAGGGCGTATCGTTTTTAGTATGAGAAATCTTTAATAATTTATATCTCAAAAACTATGAGTCGCACGGAAATAGTGTCTTGGAAAGAGTTATACAGTATTGATGTTAAAACGTGAAAAATATATACACTGAGAAAAAAATGGTACTCTTTTTATTTCATTTACAAAAAAAAACTTTAATTTGCAATATCTAAAATACATATTTTTTGATTATATAATATATACAGGGAAACTTCGATATAACGTACCCTCGATATAACGTCACTCGATATAACGTACACATTTCCAAAGTGTAAAGGAAATTTTTTTTCAATATTTTTTTTCTGATAGAACAATGGAATATTTGTATTGTAATGCTAAAACAAGTTTTGTACCTTCAATCAATCCCGAAATACAGCTGGTTTTGTAATTCCGGATTCTAAACGAATCAAGTTTTAATCAACAGTACGAAGGGAAACATCATGAGAAAAGCTGGCTTCGTCTTCTGATTGAAGTTATTCATTAACTTTACTAAAACAGCAAAACAATAATGTATTATAGACTACGTTTGTGAGTACTTTATTATGCTTCGATATAACGTACAATTCGATACAACGTACAATTTTGAAAGTGAAATGTACGTTATATCGAAGTTTACCTGTATATTTTATATATAAATTATATAAAATGGAAATCATGTACAAAATTTTAAAAATGGGTACAAGATGGTAAAATATTTTTTTTGACAAACTTTGTGAAACATCGAATTTTTATGAAATTTTGAAACATCGATTTTTTTTTCCCCCAAAATATATTTTTTATTAAGGCACATGTGGCGTTAGCCTGACGGGGCCGGGAGTCCAATATTTTGAAAATTTTTGTCTTACAACTATGTTAGTAATATGTAACCGATTACTCGCGGTTGGCTCGAGGTTAGTATTACAAGTGTTCTCATAATTGGTATGTTGCAGTCTTCGATGCTCTGTACGTGTGCCCGACACGGGATACTTCCTATTAGGATGCAGCTGACCATTAATCAGCAACGCCCCCCTAGTCTGTACCCCATATCTAGCGTGGTGCGTCTTTCTCGACTCGAGGAATCCAGGATAGAATGGTCACTAGCCGGCGCAATCATCAGCTCGTGTAGAGTTGTCATGAGCGGTACAACCTTTGGCTCTTGTTAAATGATCAGTGGACTGCACAACCTTCGGCCCGTGCATCTGTAAAGAGTGTGTGTATGTATTGCCGCGACTAAGTAAAAGTTTATCGATCGGATAGGAGGGATATGAAACGGGGACACAACGAAGGAAGCATCATTAAACGTTGACATCGGCGTTCCTGAGGAACAGGTATAGATGAAGCAGAAGATCAGGATCACGGCTACCTAAGATATCCCGGACGGGGATCTCCGATTGTCTGCCTTGTGCTCTCAGTGCTCTAGAGAGCTGAGAGCGAGCAGTATGGAACCGGATACACGACCAGACAACATGCTCGATGTCGTGGTAGCCATCGCCACAATAACAAAGATTGTTTGCTGCGAGCCCAATGCGATAGAGATGCGCGTTTAGGTTGTAGTGATTGGACATAAGCCGAGATATTACGCGAATGAAATCACAACCTACATTCAATCCCTTGAACCATGCACTCGTCGAGACCTTAGGGATAATCGTGTGTAACCAACGACCGAACTCATCTTCACTCCACATGCGCTGCCAACTAACGAGTGTGTCCTGACGAGGAATATGAAAAAATTCATTATAGGCAATTTGCCTTTCAAAAAGTGTGCCTTCTAAAGCGCCCACCTTAGCTAGCGAGTCCGCTTTCTCATTCCCCGGAATCGAGCAATGAGAGGGAACCCATGCTAAGGTAATCTTGAATAATTTTTCGACCAAAACACTCAATAGATGTCTTATTCTTGTTAGGAAATAAGATGAGCGTTTATCAACTTTCATTGAGCGGATTGCCTCTATTGAGCTGAGACTGTCTGAAAAAATAAAATAATGGTCGATGGGCAGTGTTTCAATGATCCCTAGAGCATAGTATATCGCACCCATTTCTGCGATATACACGGAACAAGGTTCTTTGAGTTTGAAAGAGGCACTGTAATTTTCATTGAAGATGCCGAAGCCAGTGGACCCGTTTATGTATGAACCGTCAGTAAAGAACATTTTATCAGATCCAACTTTCCCATATTTTTCCGAAAATATCGACGGAATAACATTGGAGCGTAGATGATCTGGTATTCCATGGATTTTTTGTCGCATGGACAGATCAAAAATGACAGAGGAATTGCAAAAGTATGGGAAGCAAACTTGGTTGGAGATGCCTGGTGAAGGGTGCACGTCGTGGGTAAGGTACTCATGGTATAAAGACATAAAACTTGACTGAGGAGTCAGTTGTAGTAGATTTTCGAAGTTATCAATCACCAATGGATTCATGATCTTGCAACGGATGAGAAATCTGTAGGATAATTCTGTGAACCGAAGAGTAAGCGGGGGTACTCCTGCCAAAACTTCGAGACTCATCGTATGTGTCGAATGCAAACACCCCATGGCTATACGCAAGCAACGATATTGTATTCTCTCCAGCTTGAGAATATGAATCCTAGCAGCTGATCGGAAGCAAAAACTGCCATATTCTAGCACTGACAATATCGTTGTTTTGTACAACTGAATGAGGTCTCCTGGATGGGCACCCCACCATGTTCCGGTTATTGTTTGGAGAAAATTTATTCTTTGCTGGCATTTCTGTTTCAAATACGCAATGTGTCTCCCCCAGGTACACTTAGAATCAAAATATACACCCAGGTATTTGAAAAACATAGAGTGTTGGATCGTTTTGCCGGATAGGTGAAGCTGGAATTGGGTGGGTTCGTGCTTCGTAAACTTCGAATTTTTGTATGTTAAAAATCATTTTTAGATACCAATTATGAATCCTGAAGTGATTCAGAACAAAAAAGCTCTTTATCAATCTCCTTCTAAATGCAGCCATTCTCAAGATTTAAAAACAATATTGCTAAGTTATTGTCTTTTTCAAATTAATTTTTTTATATTTATATATCTATTTTTCAATTTAAAAAAAAAAATCATATAAAATAGAAGTCATGTAGAAAATTGAAAAAATGAGTCCAGGATGGTAAAACTATTTTTGACGAACTTTGTGGAACATCCAATTTTTATAAATTTTTGAAACTTGGAATTTTTGAATGTTAACAATCATTTTTAGATACAAATTATGAATCCTGATGTGATTTAAAACAACAACAAAATCGTGGGGTTGTGTCCGAGACACGACCGCTTTAGACGTAGGACTACGCAATTTTTTTTTTTAATTTGTTGGTTTATCACTTCGGATATTATTTGCGAATACGTCGAAATTTCATGAATAACTCTTTAGTAAAAAGTTCCGAAGACCCTGAAAAGGTTTAATGGCTTGCGTGGTTTTGTAGAATCATTTCGAGTAGCAACGATTCTTCCTTTCCTTTGCGAGAAGAATACACTAATTGGCCATATTTCGCAATTTGTTTCTTCATATCAATGCACGCAATGCATTGAGTATTAAGTATTTAAGCTTCAAACACGCGTCTAACAGATACACCCAGTTGCAGTGATAAATAAAAAAATTACAGGAGGTTGTGCCCAAGATACGACCGCATTGTTGACGTAGAACTACGCTGTTATTTTATATAAGTCGCTTGTTTATACCTTCGGATATTATTCTATAATGCTGTGAAATTTTAGAAACAACTGCTTAGTAGAATAATCTCTGAAATTATTTTTTCATTGTAGAATCAGTTGACGATAATTAATTGATTATTCATTCTTGCCCTCGCAAAACAATCTTATGTCGCAATTTATTTCATGTCAATGCATTGAAAATTTACCTCGAAGGCTATTCCGGTGGTCTTTTTCGAAATTGACATAGACTCGGCTACAGTCGATTATATACATGTTTCAGCAGCACCATTATTCCATATCTCATAACTACATCAATATATCTTTGGCACCGCATGTAAACAACAACAATGACAACACAAACTAAGCGTAAACCAAGCGCCAAACAAGCGTTCACCATAATATGCATACAGAGCCATACATTGGTGGCTTGAAACTACTAGCAATATAAACATTTCTCATCATTTTGCGCTATTCTCAAAAGAAACGCTTCTGTTAATATTACTGGCCTCGAAAAGAGTTACATTACTTTCTCATGCTCGAGAGAAGCGCAGCTGTCACCCTTAGTGGAGGAAGTTTTGCTACTGGCAAGCAAAACCTAATCACATACAAAATTCCAGAACATTTACTTTCTTGATGACTAAACAAGAGAAATAAACTCTTTTTGTTAATAACAACCTCGAAAACAGCAATGCTTCATTATGATCAATATTAGCGCAAATGCAATCCTAGTTGAAGGCAGTTTTGCGACTGGCACGTGAACCCAAATAACTTATAACATTGCAGTAAGACATTCAAGCTGCTTGGTATTCCCAAATAATTTTTTGGTGCACAACCTTAACGTCTGCTTCGCCATAACGTCAGTTTAATGTATGATGCATTCTCAAAGGCACCAACGAAGCCCTTATGAAGACGGAAAATAAACAATGTTAACTGCTTGGAAAAAGACTGAATTATGCCACACAGCTTGTACTCTGCTGTAACACCCATCGATGAATTCGCTGATGAGTTTGTCAAGAGCGATCGCCTTCACCACCAGCGGGGGGAGCTTGATTTTGGTTGCTGCCTGGGCGTTTACATTTTCGACCGACGCGCCGAAATCGTCTACTTCGCTGTTGTTCGGTGCGGTGTCCCATTCGCGAAGGCTCGGTTCAGTGCGAGCGCTTTTCACTGCACCAACACCGCGTGCATCATTAGATGACGCTTACCTCGTAATTTTATTGCCCCTGGCAATGAGTTCGTTTTTTGCAGGGCTCGAGCCTGCCTTCCTCTTCTTCTTGCTCATCGCACACTACGCGAAGCGTCCAATTCATGACGCGGAAAGAAGAATACACGATACGAGTAACGCGAAAAACGAACAGAAAAACCAAACGACGATTTCCAAGTTGGATTACCACTGGTGGGGTCCAATCCTAGATCGAAGCGCAGCGAAAGCAAAGTGAACTGGATTACTCAACAGTCCGATGCCGAATGAAAGTTTGCCTCAGCGAGATCCACTGTTTATACTCTAGGCAAGTATTCCCCTTCATTCTTTTTCTTTTCCTTTTTTCACGGAGACTTTAAATCCTACGATTTCCCCTCCGTTGGTCGTCGATAAGTTGCTCGTTATTGATAGCTCTATTCGGGAAAGCACTCAAATGGACAGAACAAATGTATAGGGAAATAGAAACACTTAATGTTTTCATGAATTTTAACCATTTACTAACCTGGGGATTCTAATGTATGGCATATTAAACAAATCTTACGGAATTTCCGATTCGTTTAGTATGTAAATCGCCAAAATCCGTTCGCGGCAAAAAATAGTTATTAACGTTAACTTTATTTCATAAAAACGTGACCTGTTTTCTGATTTGACACCCTTAATGAAAGACGTAGTTCTACGTCAAAACATCGAAACACACTTCATGTGAAATATTCGTTAGCGTTCACAGCTCGAGGGGAAACATGAAACATAAAACGAGCAGAATAAACGGCCTTTGTTGTTTCGGACACAGAAAGATTCTGAGAACTTTCCTCAGAGGAGATGCAATACATATACGCTAGCGACAGCTTACATTATATGCAAGGGTGTTCGTTTACTTCGTTTACTTCGCAAATATTCTCTTTTCGCTATCCCCCTTCGTTGTTTCTATTCTAGCGGCTGCATAAGTTGCCCGTTATTGACAGCTCTGTTCGGGAAAGCACACAAATGGACAGAACAAATGTATGGGGAAATGGGAATGCTTCCAATTTTCATCAATTTAAACCATATACAGACGAGTACTCGTTTCGAAATGCGCAATGCCACCCCTGTTTCCTGATTTGGCACCCTTAATGTAAGACGTAGTCCTACGTCAAAAAACTTTTCATCAATCTCCTTCTAAATGAAGCCATTCTCGAGATATTTAAAATAATATTTCTAATTTATTGTCTTTTTTATAGTAAATAGGCTTTTTTAATATGTTTTCGTGTTATACCACAATGTCCATGAAATTTTATGAATTTGCTTATAATTTTCAATAGCTTTTCCAAATACATCATTATGGTAAAATTATATGTTTAGGAGCTACGCGTTTTTCTGGAAACCTTGTTTTCATTCACTTGGCGATACATTTATTTCTAGATTTATAGGTCTGATTTGAAATTTGCTGCACTACGCGTAGCGTAGTGGTTTCGATTTTACGTGAGCATATTAAATTATGGGTTTTACCATTACGCTATGCGATAGCAGGATACGTATTCTATCCAAATTTCAGCCAAACCGGAGTTTCCAA
Organism: Toxorhynchites rutilus septentrionalis; assembly: GCF_029784135.1. Classification (NCBI taxonomy): domain Eukaryota; kingdom Metazoa; phylum Arthropoda; class Insecta; order Diptera; family Culicidae; genus Toxorhynchites; species Toxorhynchites rutilus. The sequence goes on from NC_073746.1 coordinate 165,462,059, forward strand.
AGAGTTTCCGAAATAAATGTTTCACCAGTTCTTCAATAGACAATATTTTAGTTTTTCATTTTTTTTGCATGTTATTTGATATGTTAATCTCAATCTCGTTGAGAAGGCGAAGTTCTCTAGTGCTATTTAAGAATATTAACACATCACTACTGTGTAATACGCAGTCGTTTCAGCGGAATATATTTTCATGTAACATATTAAATAACATATGAGTATCAAAATGGTATCTAAATTGAGCGATATTCAAATAACAATTCAAATGACAC